>NC_060242.1:0-90000 GCF_021155785.1 Neodiprion fabricii | reverse complement strand
GACGAAATTTAAAAAACATACAACACGGCATAATGCGATCGCTCCCGATAAGAATCGTTGGCAATAAGCGCAAGGTTGGAAATTGTAAGAAAATATCAGGATCGAACGGGATGGATATGATTTTGGATCGAGTGTACGTCAACTCTGTTATTATACGTACCCTCCGGCAACGGCAATAGGCGGTGTGATTACGCGTCGTCTGCTATTGCTGTCGTTGCGGGGGTGTATATGAGAGCCGCTATGCCTGCAGTGGCAGAAATGCGCCGAGGGCAAAGGGAGCAACAGGTGGGCTCTTTTGAGGACCTCACGAGCCGTATGAACCAGCGCAGGCAATATAATTAGTGCATGGCACTGTATTACCGCATGGGCTTGAATCCAGGCGACCCTCCTATCGCATTCCACATCTACCTGCCGTCCGCGTAATTTAACGATTCTCTGCACTGTGTAATTATTTTTTTGTCAGTGAATATCCTGTGTTGTTTGCTTCTAAAAATTTTCTCTTTCAAGAAGTTGCGTTTAATAGTACAAGCCTGCCGATTCGTTGAGGGATCATCGATTGTTCGTCCTTCCAAATTTAAAAACGAAGAATAATACTTGTAGACGTGTTTACTTGACGCGGACCGGTTGACGTGCGCCGTTCGGTCGCATGGCAGGATGGGAGTATAAGTGTATCCCTGCGGTCCGCGCCATATGCGCTGACCGTAACGGACCCGTAAATAGAATCAATACATCCACACTTGATCATACATTTTATTGTATAGGCATATGTAGGGCCACGGGGAAGGGTGAGATCTCTGCACTATCATTTGCCATGGGAACTCGCCCTCCGTAAACTGTTATAGATGCAGTGCATTAGCGTGTCTGTAGTCGATGTATCTTTTATAACACCGCAGCGAGCCGTGGGAAATTTTAACAGCTCTTGCTTGCTGCCAATGCTGCGTTCGTTGTATGTTTTAATACGCCTGGTGTAATTATTGTGGATTTTTTTTACTCCAGTATGGCTCCTTTCCAAAGCAGATATAATTGAGAATTAGAGATAATTTCAATGAAAGATGCTAATTGTAAGCTAATTACGCCGCTGGTGTATGTAATATACGAATGTAGGGATCTTGCACGTATGCAATGTAGTTAATTTATACGGAATTGAGATTGATAATCTCAAGATCTCTGATAAAAATTCGTATGTGCGTAAGGAGAAAGCCTCTCTCCCGAAAAAAAAAAAAAAAAAAAAAATTCGAAGGAATAGACAATCGAGCAAGATAAAAAGTAGCAACTCTAGCGGCAATTGTCGATTCGGACCCTTTTCGAAAGATCATCTATACGCACCGACCGTCGAACTGATCGTCTCGCCCCTATAGTTGCAATTCTTCTCAAGCTATATCAACGATGTCGACTAACTTTTTTATTTCGTTTCTTTTTCATTCAATAGATTAACCACATGATGAGCCGCAGTCTGTCGGTCGTCTCGAATCAGCTACCCCTGCACTCGCCACGGACATCGTTTAGATTCTACTATCAACCCCGTATACGGACGTGCGGCAAAGAGGAACGTATTGCATGTGAGTTATGCAACAGTTAGGGAACCTATGCATGTTTTTCGTGAGGAGGTGTAGTTTTCCTTTGTCCCCGCTTCATTTCATATTGAATTTAATCTGGGCGAGCATTTGAATTCGTACAATGATCTTGAGAGGATCCGGATTTCGGTCAGGCCGATTGTAGCGTAAAAATTTTTCATGTAGATTTCGGGTAGTTTCAAGTCCATACGGGCTCGTGAATTTGCTTGAACTTGTGCAAAATTTACTCGAGTTTATACACAATTTCGCGTGAATGCGCGTGAACTTAAGTTGAATCAAGGAAATTGCCGGTTCTACACCAGAACCTGCCAAGATTCACATGAAAAATACTAAAAATTTTTGACAGTGTACATTTGTAATGCCCCATCCACTATTGTACCTTATACATACAGAGTTATTAATGTAAAGGTTCGCAAGTAATGCAATTTACTGCCACCCCGGTTAAAGTAAGCGATCCCCTGGGTTCAGTTCAACCCGTTTTACGTACAACAACGATTGTGTAATTATCTTAATAGAAGTCCGTGTCGTCGCGTGATTTGCAGTAATCTTACAAAGACGTTAGGCTACGGAATAATCAGGGAATCGATATAATAATATTGGCACGAATATTGCGCCAGCTGCATTACGATTATTGTCGGTTGAATACAAAACTAATTACTTATACTAATTCACTTACTTCAAGGCCTTGCGTAAATTTATCAAACGTTAAAATGGATATTAATAATTATACCGTCAATCTGTTATTCAAACGAATGGTTGACATCATGTATGAATAATAAACGTATAGACGTAAATAATATTGACTTGCGTTTGACGATGGAAGGAACTTGAAATCAACGATACCCATTCGCGAAGAGTCCAGTATATTATACGTACTGAAGTTTTTTACGCAGGTCTATCCATGTCAACTGCATCGAACAGTTATTGTAGGAGTCAGCGGATGAACGAGTGAGCGGGTAATTCGACGCTCCTTGGCGCGTGACGCGGATATCAGAAGCGTGCGAGCATCTTTATAAAACATAATAGGTTATATCATATACCTGGTGTAAAATTGGATGAGTCCACGAAGTATGGTAAAGGTGAGGTAAGGTTAGCTGTTCGAGAGAGAGAGAGAGAGAGAGAGAGAGAGAGAGAGAGAGAGAGAGAGAGTGAGTGTACAGGTATAGGTAGGTACGCGCTGAACAACGGGACCGCATAAGTTGGATTTTAGCGAAGGAACCTCTCCCGTGGCACGTGTCAGGATATTACGATGCGCAACGAAGACCGGGAACACGATGGTGATGACGAGGAGGAGTCGAGGGTCTCTAATGTGCCTCCGGATAATGTTCCGAGCGACTTCATTTTTACGGTACAATCCATTTCTCAATCTCTTTGGACGCTTGATTATTGTGAGATGACAGGAAATACTAACGAGTAACATTATACCTTATCTATAATCACCCGAATGATCCTTGGTGTTAGGTTTCTTACGAGATGAAATCGCAAGCAGTTCTACGGTAGTGAAACTATCCACCCGTTACGCCATACCACGGACTTGAAAGAGAGGACCCCAGTCTCGAGTCGTTCTCAGTTGTTGACCATCTCGTTAATGTTGGGTGCAGCTACGCGACATTACTGCCGATCGCATCATCCGGATTGGGGGGGGGGGGGGGGGGGGGCAGAGTTGAAATTTATAACAAAGTTCGTAACATCAACCCTACCGCGTCGGCACGATGCTGTACAGTATACGAATGAAGCGGTCAGGCCAAAGCATTTCGGGCATGCCGAAGTGTCATGGGGCTGTGCCGCTCCGTACCGTTCTCTTTGTCATGTCGCGCGGCTCGGGTCGTCGGGACGCGTGACGGGCACAATGGGAGAAGGAGAGGAGAGTCTCACTCCTATCCCCCCGAAATAACCTTTATACCTGCAAGGTACGTGTCTGTGCCGTATGTACAATGTAGATATACATATAGGCATACGAGTACATGATTCACAAATATAAGGGTACATAACATGTGTGATATACGCACAATTTTGTGCTTAAATATTACAGTTGTTTCATGAGCGCAAAAATCTGTCATATAGAAGGTCTCCGTCAACCTGGGCCAATTTGGTACAAACGTTTTTCTTCTTTCGATCGTTATTTGAACCAATTTATTACCTAAAGTGAGCTATTCCAGTTGCAACACCAGAAGACGTAACACGTGGATACTTTGAATCCTGCGTGTAATGTTCCGCAATAATAATAATAATAATAATAATCATAATAATAATAATAATAATAATAATAATAATAATAATAATAATAATAATAATAATAATAATAGTAATAATTCTTTATTTATCACAATTTTGTTTACAATCATTGGAAGGGAGTGAGGAGGAAAGCAAGGGCTTGACAGTGGCAGTAGAAACACCCGCATTCGCACGAGGGACAAGGGAAACTGCCGAAAACCTTGTCCAGGTGTAGCCGGACCCGAATCCAAAGCACCGACCAGCAAATCGGCGCCTGAACAGCGTGATCCGTCTTACATTTTTGCAAGTTGCCGTTCAGGACCGAATTGACAGGCAGGGGATTTGAACTCGAGTCCTCCCGCTCCGCAGTCACGAGTGCTGGCACCTGAGCTACTACGGTCGGTACACTAGGGTGATTAAAAGAAAGGTGTCTATTTTTATTTTGTCGTACGTACCGTCTCAAAAGTTAGCGTTTGATAGATGAATAATCCTCCCAAAAGGTGAGCTCTGTAGCTCAAGCTTAAGAGGCCGCGCACGAATTTCTCTATTTCCCATTAATTTGACGTGGGAAAATTTCATTTTTCGTTAAAAATTAATATACCTGTAAGCCGTTCAACATTTTTTAAATACTTGCATATATCCTTAAATCCTGTTTCTTCAACCTTGCCAAAACTCTATATAAAAGCGTAATTATCATCGTTAGAACACGCGTTTTGGTAATGAAATTGATACTTTTCAAACGAGTGTAATGTGTTTTATAATGATGATAGTTATGCTTCGTTACAGAGGTTTGGAGAGTTCGAAGAATCAGCTTTAAAAATGTATGCATGAATTTAAAAAATATTGAACAGCTTATGAGTACTGAAACTTTCAGCGAATATTGAATTTTTCCTATGTGAACTAATACATATTTGAGGGGGTGAGAGTGGAAAAATGGAAAAAAAACTTTGGTATGTTATTTTTTATAAACGGTGATGTCGCACGTATGAAATATACCTATAGTGCATAGATGGCAGATATCTCATGCATATAGGTGCCTAGGTAGTAAGTAGATTAGGTATACTATACGCGTATGTGTATACGAAAGCGTCGAGCGAGAGTCCCATCTGTCACTCCAGTGGCCGGAACCCGTATACCTATAGAGATGAATTGAATAAGGATTATTATATACACCCGGATAGCCCCGAGAGAGCTAGTGAAGCTGGGGAGGGCTGAGGGTCGCGGAGAAAATAATTCGTACCTATGATGTAGTGATTTAAAAGGGAACGCAGCCCCCGACACATAGGCATAATATCTGCATGCACGCGATCCGATCAATCCGAACGTGAAAAAACCTAGGTTTCATATTATATACCTAGGCAACTCGATATTTCGCATCGAATCACCGCTCGGTGGCCTTATGGCATTTGAATTAAAAATTATAAATATTCCAGACCAATCGGAAATTTTGCGTACGCATAATTATAGTCCGGAAGTTCAAGTTTGCTCATTATATTAGATTTGTCATACTTCGCAGATTGTACACGTACCTATAGTATATTCTTTTTTAAATTTACTTATTTTTGCCGGATAGTACAATTTTGAACATAAAGAAATAATGTTTGCAGTCGATATTTTCATTTAGCTGCATGAGATAGCTGCAGCTGCCGGTTTCGACTTATCGATTCTTGTAATTTATCGTTACTTTATTTATCAATCTTTCTAGCACACGGAATTTTCGCGATCATAACTAAGGGCGTGAAAATAAATGATTGAATACATCTTATCGAGGTATACCTATATCCCGGTTTTCGTTGTTCAACCTGCGCAAAATTTTTGGAAAATTCGCACCGAAGAAAGTATTGAAGATGTTTAAAACACGTAGGTATACGCGAAAGGAGCATTATACATTTATAATGTTGCTGGGTCAGGTTTTTTTGGAAATTCACACTAATTTCCAATATTGCAATGCAGGAGTTGATACGCATTCTCGATGAAAAATAAGTGCTTTCTATAAATGAAGAGTTTTCGAGAAATTCCTCTGCGTGAATACGTGGATACACGGATGCGGAAATAATACAAATTGAAAAAGAAAAGTCCTGCGCGTATTAGTTGGCCAGCTTCGACAAGCAACGACTGCAAGGAAGAATAATTGTTAGGCTGCATGGAGCTTGAGGGGCGGTGTATTACACGAAGCCTTTGGGATTCTTGAGCGTAATGGCACTTGTATGGCGTCCTATGTAACTAAAAGATATTATATACATACCGGTATGGGTGTGTACAGAGAGTAGATTACTTTACCGCGGGTGGCAGGCGGATAATATACCGGGATAGGCTGGTACGGTCCTTCGATGATACCGTATATAGGTATATCCAGGTCACCCGTGGCAGCTGCCCGGAAGGACAACCGCGACACTTCCTTCCTGTAACCTCCCTGTATAGCCTGCGTATGCCTGTACACGTATTCCCGTCATGTCGAAGCCCCGGTTATCAATTCCACCCTCCGCATTAAAGTTGACCCGAGGATGAGAAAAAAAAATGTATAAATACCTTGCGAATAGGCAAGATCATTTCATGCTCTGGTTGAACAATTAATTAAAAAATAGCTTGAATGACGAGACTGTGACGGAGAGAGGACCTAATTGTTGGACATGTTTGGGTGCATGGAGAATGAACCATTTTCTAAAATGAAATCCGATAAGTTGGTTTTCTCCGTTGAATAAATATAACGTAATAACGAAGCATTTGGGAAACGTATATTATTACAGCCGTGTTTAACGGGTATTATCATGCGGCTTCGGTAGAGCTGAACCGGATCTCGCTTAATTGATTGTCGAGAGCGGGTTGGCGATGACGGTGGTATAAAGTGGCAAAGAAAGGGGGCGTCTTGTGATTAACACACTCGCATATGTATGTACCTGCCTGTGTCCATTTTATTTTTATTTTCTCATTTTTGGTTCTGCTGCTTCTTCTTCTTCTTCTCCTCCACCACCTTCTCCTTCTTTTGCTTCTGTCATATCTACCGGAGAGAGGAATTAGCGTTTCGTAATTATAACGTCGTGCTGTGCACGGGGTTGGTGATGGGAAACCCGTTAAAGGCAGAATTTCACCTGTTTTCGTGAATTCGACACACATGGTTGCCTATTAGTCGGTGTAGTGTGGCCGCGGGCTTCTGATCATCCATGGTTATACTCTGTTCGATGCGTCATACTCACGAGGCGAGTAGCTGTTATTATGAACGCCCTCGGAACAAATAGTTACCCATCAGCCCACCTGCGCCAAATCCATTCTCAATTAATTAATTTAATATGCGTAAGTAGGCTTTTTGTAATCGTGGCTGCGTGTGAAATTAAAATTCTCGTGCCGTGTACCGCAGCGCTGCTTCATCCTACTTTTTTATCAAGCTCATATTTTTAGAAAATTAACATTGAGGCCGTAAATAAAAATGTTGTGCTTATAAAAATCACGAATATTTCAACTGGTAACAAAAGAAACAAAAATAAGACAGTGTTATTTTGGATAATAATAAAAAGGGCTTGTTTCAGCCCTGCGTTTTTGCATAGTGTAGTATTTTTGAGAATGGTTCTTTTTGAATTTTGTCTCAACGCGTCGGAAGGGATCTGCTTTTCGAAAAGAATATAAAAGCCGAAGGGAATTTTTTAATATTCTCCCACCACTGGTCGGAAGGAGAGGAGATAGGCGAGAGTAAATTTTTAATATAAGAATGCAGCACGGTTCACCGCATCGCTAATTCATCCTCATCGCTCGGCTCTTCGTGCCGAAGGCCGAAGCAATAATTGCCGGATATTACAAAATTCTTTGAAAGTTTATAACGACACTCGAGACTTTTCATCGAATCTAACCCAACCTGACTCCACTCGACTTGATATGTGAAGTTGGAGTCCGATATTGTATTTCCACTGTCAAAATTTTGGGCAAACGATGTCTTTCGTTCTTTCTCACTTACAACCGATGTAAGTTTATTTTACTATTTTATGCATATTTACATTTCATGGTTCACAATCGAAGAACGGCGAGGAAAGAAAGGCAAGTATTTTTGACAAAGCGAAATGTGTATACCAAGATACTTGTACCATTATTTCTTCTTCTTCCGTCGTAACACAACACCGATGATTTCTGTACACCGTGATGTAGGTATGGTATGCGCACTCTTCGTGCAATAAGTGACCGTTGAATGATGTTTATGCGAAAGAATCTTCCCCGCATCGGAAGGTTACAACATAAGGGCAGAATTTGCCCGTATGTAAATTTCTATCAACCCGCGCCAGTTCTCTTCGGCTTTGACAATTTAGAATGAATATTTTTTTCTTCTTCAAGCTGGGAAAACTTGTTAAGTACAGTGCAGGTCACTGTATATACAATTTTGCATACTTGTACTCCGCGTAAGCTCGAGGATATGTTATTAATATTTGCAAGCAGACGTGTCATATAACCCTTTACACCTGTCTTTTGAAACTGTCTTGAACCGGTGTGGCACCCAACGTCTATGAAAACGCATATGGGAGCTAATGTGTTGATAGTAAAAAAAACTATTGAACGAAATAACATGCCCCGAGCTCAAAATTCCTTTGTCGAATCTGGCCTTTACGCGCATGTTATAACTCTTTCGATACCCCTGTTGTTGCAACCTACACTCGTTCTTTCGCAATAGTCGTAAGTGGCTTATATACTCGAGTGTGTTCTCAAACGACTCGCTTGATACTTTAGCTAATCCGGGTGGGGAGAAGACATCTCTATCATCTCGTATCCTCCCGTTCGGTAGGAAATACAACATCTGTGAGTTAAAATGGATGAATATTGGCGTGAAGACGCTTCTTAAACCAACGTGTGAGCGTCTGTTTACACGACAGCCTCAAATGCTTGCCTCGTTGGTAGATTTCTTCCAGCTGTACAGTGTTCCCTTATGCCGCGTGCCGTATGATATAGCCAGGTCTTGACGACCCAATTTAACTTTTCAACAATTACTGACACGAAGCTATAATACCCCCCCCCCCCTGTACGATAAGGCGAATAATTAATAATTTCAAGCGAAGTGCTTATGAAAAAGTTGAACCATATACAAGTAGCTACTGTACCCACGTCGCTTTAAATACTTCAGATTCGTATCTTCTCTCCCGGGGCAGTTAGGGGTGCATGCATACGTGTGCGATACAGGCACCGAGGCGAAGAACAAGGTGAAACGCATGGCGATCGAGATCCAGGGCGTTTTGCACGTCTTAACCCCGATGCCGCTTCGTGTTATACCCACTCGTTACTTGTTGTTTTTCCGGACACAATTGTTCGCATTGTGTCGTATAATACCTACATTGAGCAACGGAATGGCCGATTAAAATTTCGGGCATTGGACACGGATCTGTCAGGGGATCGGGAATCGTCCAACACGTACAGTTGGCCTGTGGTCGACCACATGGAACCCATGAAAATTCTCTAGTGTTTTACGGTGCGTACAATATTTACCGGAGCTCAGGAAGGATGCTGGTTGGTGGCCAGATGCTAGAAAGGAGAGAATCCGTCCGATTCCCTCTCTCTTTTCTACGCGCTGCGCAACACGCAATGAACGCTGCACTTCAATATTTATTACCATGTACACGAAGTGGGCGATTTCTATTTACGTTTTGTTGTCTTTATTTGCCAACGGATGACATGGCTTATACCGCATGAAAACAATAGTCTTACACGTCATGTACTTTCTGGGTTGCGGGAAATCATTTTGCATACTTGGATAATGCGGGAAACTGTTTGTTTTCATCACGTACAGTTGGAAATTTGCAAGGTGGATTTGGACTATGATCGTTTAGTTCGAAACTGTTGCTGAAAGCGTGCATTACATGTTCAACTCTGATATACTTATTGAATATGTGTCGAGCAAAATGTGCAACTATACATATAGTTGATGATCCGTGATGTACCGAGTAAATTTTTATCACAACCTTTCTTTTTTTCTGATCAATCAATAATTATTGCATCGTCAAACAGAGTTTGTGTGCTACTGCTGTTGTACCAATGTTGCGCCATAACCGTACGAATGAAGTTCTCAGATAACGCGGCGTGCGTACGCATCTTGCGTATGTTCGATAATACGGATGTAATATCATTAAGCTCGATCAACAATATGAATCTCAATACGACGGTGCTGTGTTTATCATGCGAGGTTCGAGCTGGGTGAGATAATGATTTTTTTATCGGGGTACCGCCGCGTCCAGTTTCAATAATACTACTATCAAGAGTAAAAAATAAATAAATGTCGATCGAATAAAATAACGGATTGCCTAGGAAGAAAAAAAAAATAACAGTCTGATTGTGAGGTAGATAACTAGGTACGCTATAGCTATACTAATCCTCGCATATCCATTTACAATAGATAAATAACTGTGATCCTTTCCTCAATTACAGGGATCCAACTTGTTTCACATGTACACGCGGTATGCGTATACGGGGTTATTTGTTTGTTGCTAATCGTGAGACTCGGGCAGAGAGAGAGAGAGAGAGAGAGAGAGAGAGAGAGAGAGAGAGAGAGAGAGAGAGAGAGAGAGAGAGAGAGAGAGAGAGAGAGAGAAAGACGCTTATACGGGCGCCACTTACAATTAGAATGTCAGTCTCACTTGTGTTCAGCAACGAATAAATGACCGTGTACTGTCTATCAGCATGTGTTTGCTTCACTGCTGTATAATATGAGGTTATCCCTACTTGTCCGTGTGTACATAAATTTGCTTACGCATTTCTATATAGGCATATTGAACCTTGGATGAACTCGCGGTGCGAGGAGTTATCTATGACAAGTTTAATTTGGTCCGTGACTTGCAGGCTTTATCTTTTGCCGTACGGATGTATTTTCGCAAATTTTTCATTTTCCACTGCATTATTATTCATGCGTAAATTTTCCAAAAATATTTCCTGTAGCCACAGAGTTACGAGTTTCATAATTTTATTCATTTAAAAAATGTGTCTCCTCGGATTCTTTATCAACTCATCGTAATCAATTTAATAATAAACTTACAAGCGAACGGACCGGGTTCAATATATGCTCGCCAAAGTGACACGTGCCTCATCACAATCTTATCTGTACTAGCAACAATGCACGCGCGACACACGAGTTTTTCATTTTTCATTGTTTACTTTTTATTTTTACTTAAAAACCAGTGATACGGACATGTGAACTGAATCCAAAAATCCAAAAGATC
Source organism: Neodiprion fabricii (assembly GCF_021155785.1). NCBI lineage: Eukaryota > Metazoa > Arthropoda > Insecta > Hymenoptera > Diprionidae > Neodiprion > Neodiprion fabricii. The sequence goes on along the minus strand of NC_060242.1, from coordinate 79,031 downwards.
TTTTCGTCTGTGTGTGTTGGCCATTGAGTGGCACTATTGTTCTCCTTGACATGATGTCATTTATCCAAACCTCGGGAAGTAATAGCGGTTGCGATTGTGCTTGTGTAGCCATCGGAACAAGATGGCGAAAACATTGAATGCAATTACAACAGATTCTCCCTCATTTCAAGTTTATGGTACGCTACTAATATTTTAATTCCGTGTTCACCGCAATCCTACGTCAGTTTTCCGAATCTTCGAGACCGGGAATTTAAAACGATTTCAATATTCTGGAAAAAGTGCTAAATATGATTCGCGTACTCCGTCGTTTTCTTAAGTCAGCTTTGCACGCCAAATCGTTAGTGTTAAGAAAAGTATTCAGCACCGTCCCGAACATGCAATAACTAAATACATAAATGCCAGATATTCAGTCCAACTTCCTGTAATTTTTTTTTCGGACGTTTCCCTGCCTATATATGGGCTTCAAGTAACTGCCCTGCAGTGATCCGCGTATTCTACTGATCGAAAATTGGATACAATGCCGCAATCTCTATATATTCTCCTGCACATTCACGCCCTCGGTTATCGTCCGTATAATCGAATGCATCGCGCACCCCTTTCCCTATTTCTATCTCCGCGTGTATCAGCTACACTACGCGTTACCGGCCTTACCTGGTGGGCCCGGTGTTCATTCGTGTGCAGTGGATCCGCAGGCGCGTGGTAGCAGGCCAGGTGGTATGACGTGGCTCTACGGGGGCCACGCATGGGGGCCGTACGTCGCACGTCGTTGTCGTCCTCGTCGTCACCGTCGCGTATGCAGGAACGCACTTACACGCTGGCGGGACTTTGGGGTGTTGTGCGAGAGACAGCTGCGCAACTAACAATGCGGTAACTAAACTGCCACGGGATTGGAGGGAAGAGTGAACGACGGGAGGAGAGGTGCTTTTGCACCGACACCTTCGTTGCGGCATGCGCGCGTACCCAACTGATTGTTATTGTCAGCTTCGTTATCCCTATATATTCTCATTATTGTTCAGATACGTTGTTTAGACCATGCGCAATGTCGCATTGCAACTGAGTTGAGAATGAATGCAAGCATGAGACATCGAGGAAAATGCAGTGCACGGGTGTGGAAAGGAATTTGAACTCCATAGCTGGAAGGTGGGAAGACGCAATCCACCTCGGAACAAAAAGCAGCTGACTTCTGAGACTCGTGTCTTGAAACCACTGCGTCAGAGTTGTGACGTCATGCTCTTCTACGTCACAAGAAGAACGTCCGCTGAACGTTACCTCTGGTTGATGTGTATAATAGGCAAGGTGCGGCACACCCTACTCCGTGACGCCGCCTTGAGACTCATGGTGCCGACGATGCCTGTGTCGGTTGGTACTCTCCTCGTGCCTCACGAGGAAATAAAAGAAGTCGACGCATTTGACAACAGGTTGGTGGGGCGGAAATATAATGTTATTCCTCCCTTGCGACCCGGTTACAATACTCCTTACACAATGCATAGTTGGTGTTTTACAATTCGGACGAGACGAGTTTAGCTGCTACCCGGTCTTCTTCCTATTCTTCTTCCTTCTTCTTAGCTTTACACCGGAAACACAACCTGCATAGCTTCAAAGGCACAAGGGGAGATGCAGAAATGCGGTGTGTAAGGTGCGCGTCAAGCACCTTCGGCATGCACTTCATGCGGCCTTCGAAGATGCTGCTTCTGTTTATCCTCGTTACGCGTGGACCGTAAACCGGAGTTAGAAATGAAGGTCCGGTACAATGAACAGGTGGAGATTCGAGCAATAATTTTACATATGTTGTTATTTTCTCCTCTTATTCTCTCATAATCAGTATAATTGTTTTAAATTATCAAAATTAACCACGAAGATCAAATAACCAATACATTTAACGCATGGATATTTCGTTCTCTCTACCGTCTAGGCGTCTCAATGCATGCGATTTAATCAGCTCTGTGTTTTATACAATCGGCAGCCTGTAGCACTGCAGTCAGATATGCCTCGGCACTCGATAATTTGGAAGTACCGTACAAATGTCAGCCTGTTAAACAATATTCCGCAGTGGAAAAATGTATTCACGCACGGTGGCGGGCAGCAGAACATTTATAATTGTCAGACAATCTACATATCTATAAATCTCTGCAAAGTCCTTCCGTGAAAAACAAAACAAAAAACAAAAGTACTAAAAAATATTCTAGTAATACGAAAAACTTTAACCATCCTGTAAAATGTCGCCTTCGCTTCCACGAGGTATGAACAAATGCCTGTTTTTTATAAGTTATAAAAACCTACTCTGTGATGACCAATAACGTATTTTCATTCGGAGTACTGATGGTTTGTACATACGTGAAACGACAAATGGGTAATTGAACGAACATGTATGTATGAACAAGTTGAGATTCTTGTGATGAATTCAAAAGCGGGAGATTAAATTTATCCAGACCGCAGAGAGATAAGATGTTTTTCTACGAGCTCCTCCCGCAGAGACCTCTTATCGCCCGCTCAATCGAGCATTTGGTCATCATCTGGGGTTGCTTTCACTGTTTAACAGTTTTGGTAGCAAACTTGTGGCGCGCATTGAAAATAATACGCAAGTTCTTGCCGATCGCAATGAGGCCGCGTGTGTTGAATTTTATCCCCAATTATATCTCCGAGGCGAACATATGTGCCGAATAAGTTGCAGCCGCCGGTGTTGAATTCGAATTATTTCTTCAAATCCAGTTTCCCCATTCCATGTGTTTTGCTATTCGACTCTTTTTTAAATTGATTCCGTCTTGTCTTGGAACTCTGGCAAATCAATGACAGTTTCTGTTAATAAACGATAAGTGAATAAATTGACCCAGAGGCAATGAACGGCTAACTCATAGCCATTGTCAGCTCCGGGTGTGAAATTTTAGGTGTGACGTAATACGCACGCGACATAAGAAAGTTAGTTAAGCGGGCAGCAGAAAAAACTGTGCGCGCGAACAGTCAGATGCTGAACGATGCCGAGTGCAGGAGCGATGAAAATTCATCAGTTATACCTAAACTCTTGGTTAATTAATATTATGCATATTCGTCATTGGGCAGATGAGTGTGCGCAAGTATGTTCGACGGGAAGGGTGGCACCGCGACAGCAAGCGTGCAACGTACGTCATTGATTGCGTAAGCTTCACGGCATATGGAATGCCAATTAATCCCCGTGTGCTCGTGCAAGATAGGAAATTGTCTTATCGCTATTTCGAAATTAAAATCAACTCGAGAGTACGCAGGGCGTTATAAAGGCCGTCTACGGTGCGAGTATATATTTTTTTAATTGCAAGAAAAGGGTTAATTTTCCCTAACAGCGCATCCGAATCAAGCCTTCAATTTTTATCAATATTTACCCCGTAACACTCTGCATGTACTTGAGTGCAATTAGTATTTCAGACAATGATCAGTATGTTACATCGCAGTCCATAGTTTTGATTACAGAGGATCATTAGCTTACCAGGGTAAACCGGATGATAGTTGGGTTTGTGCTTTCCTATATACCCTATACCTACATGGCTAGAACTCCTGTGCACACGTGCGACAAACTTGCATCGGTAACACAGGCTCCCAAAAAAAAAAAAAAAAAAGTCTCCGAACTCGGTATGTGAAACATGTTTTCATACGTACTTTTTACCGCTGAATCCGAATCTGAAGTCAGAATGGGGGGTCTTCCGGGCCGATTTTCGGTAAATGGCCGTTGAAAGTAATAAAATAGTGATACACGGCCTATGAGTTTTCGAAATTACAATCATTATAACTATACGTTTTTGGGGTCCCTGAATCCGAATCTGGGGCTAGAATGGGGTATCCTCAGGTTCGATTTTCAATAAATGGCTGTTAAAGGTGAGAAAATTCCGAATATCACATGTAAACGCCTAATCTATAATTTAAGTTCAAATTCCCCAGATTCGGATTCTGCGACCCCAAAAACGTATAGTTATGCTGATTGTCTTTGCTTTAACAGTTGTTTCTCGTTTTGACCTTGAAACGATCTTGATTTTGACCTGACAGGGTCAAACCGACCCCAGATTCGGATTCAGCGACCCCGAGAACGTCTAGTTATAATGATTGTAATTTCGAAAACTCATACGACCCTGTATCGCTATTTTCTTACTTTCAACAGCCATTTACCGAAAATCGGCCCGGAAGACCCCCCATTCTGACTTCAGATTCGGATTCAGCGGTAAAAAGTACGTATGAAAACATGTTTCGCGTGGCGAGTTCAGGCAGTCTTTTTTCTTTGTGTACCTTGTAATCAGCCAAGTGATTAGTACAGGTCATTTATCGGGAGTCGAGTAGCACGTGGTCACAGTAAATTGTGAACGGCATTCGATCTTAGATTTTGAAAATCAAAAAGGTTAAATTAGATTGCATGCAAATGATTAAAGAAAAAAAAAAAAAAAAGAAGAAAAGAAAAGAAAAGAAAGAATAAAACACATCTTTCATCATTGATTATTGATAAATTATGACTTGTGCCAGCTTAATCCGAAGGTCCGCATCTTATTATGGTCTACAAAAGTATCGTGATTTACAGAGATGTGCCCAGAAAAATAAAATTTGAAGAGAAAATACATTTTATTTTACTGCGGTACTATGCAACATGCTATTTAAGGTACGGGGCGAGCACCCGGGCGGACAGGGGTTAGTTCTGATTCGGTAGCACGCGCCGAAAACCAGAAACCCTGTAGTGAAACGTGGGTCACAAGTCGAGGGAGAGATGCGTGTGCAGCTGCCCAAACTCGATGTCACAGCTTTCGGGTTCACAATGACTGAATGCCTGATTTCAGCTATTGTTTGACGGCGCGTGGCGCCCGCATCGCCCCTCTCTTGGCAGCTTCACATCCCTACCGATCCCATATGCCATGTACGGATAGATGCGGACGACCGCGTTGTAACGCCCCGGTTGATCATAGATTCCATTCCGGAATTGCTCAAAGTCGACTTCGTGCATCGTATGTAGGCCCTCGGGATTGAGCTAGACTCGGAAACCTAAAGAAAATATAAGTAATTTTATTCGTGCGATTCCGATGGATGGTGAAAATCTTGGAATTTTTTTTTAATCTCTACAGAAGTTTTGGAACAGTCATCATTAGAAACTACCCTGACAAATTCCCTGCAGCAGTATAACTCGATCCCCGGTTATAGCAAGCTCTCGACGACGTTTTCGTTATTTTTATCATGACGATTCGGTTAAGATAATTGCGAAAAAAAATTCGGATTTTGTCCTTTATTTTATATAACGGACGACCTAAAATTGGAAATAATTCACCAATGAAGCCTCTTCGAAAGAGCCAAGCCCCAAAATATTTGCGGTTTTCGTGATAAAATTGTTCTCAATATGATGGAACAGCTGAAGGTAAGAAATCGGTATATTCGACGCAGCACGTTGAAGGCTTGATCATATACGAATATCATATACGTTTGGGTGAGCCAAAAAACCTAACTTATCGAATCTGTGGTCTTAAAAGGACCTATTTACTGAGAAAATAACTCTCCCATCTGGATAAATTCTTAGCTCAATTTTAAATGGTGTCGCTGGCCATTTGAAATTTCCGATTTAAATAGCACGCAAAAAATTATTGGTTCATTAAAAATGCTATTACTTTTGAACCGTTTGAGATAAAAAAGTTTTCAAGGCATATTCTTGGAGCTCATTAAATTCTCTAAAAAAAGACCCTCGAGTTGATTTTCTAGACTCAAAAATTCGCATACTTACGGGCCGTGAAGGTCGAAGATAAGTAGAAATATGCAGTTTTAGGGCTCTACAATTGAAAATATCCATATTAAATAAAAAAAACTCAAAATCAAAATGAAATAAGGTGTGCGAAAGATGTTGTTCATAAACTGGATTCGTCAAAGGAGTAGAGTTTTAACTCATTTGTTTATCTTTTATTACTCTTTTAAACGTTAACATTCTTTTTAATTGTTGATAAAATTTTGTCTGTTACAAGCAGGATATTGCTGGCGACGTAATTGCACTACTTGCAAAATAAATTGTTTTTGTTCTTCATTTATCGTTAAAGTTCGATTATAATTTTGTATTAACGCTATACTACATATTTCCACTTTTCTTCGACTTTCACGCCCCGTAAGTATACGAATTTGGAGTCAAAAAAATCATTTCGGGGGTCTTTTTGTAGAGAATTTGATTCCCTGCAAAAATGTGCTTGGAAATTTTTTTTGAGTCTTTTTTAAAAGGGAAATTTCAAATGGCCAGCGACACCTTTTAAAATTGAGCTAAAAATTTGTCCAAACGGGAAAATTTTTTTCTCAGTAAATAGGTCCTTTCAAGACCATAGATTCGATAGGTTAGTTTTTTGGCTCTCCCCAATATATACATACATATATGTAAAACTTAACCGGTTACATTATTTTGGTGTTGATTCTGCATTATCTTTTCAACGGACTTGGGTTTCTCCAGGCTCTGATTTGTCATACGCATGCTTCTCCGTACTCTTTATCCAGGGTTAATGCACATTTTTCGAGGGACGCGTAAAGATTGATGCGCAGAGACTTTGCTGAGGAAAAAAATCCTCTGAAAGATTAGATTTTCCCCACCGCTCTTGATAGCTGATAATGAATTATATTATAGGTATATACTCATGCCAGTAGCTCGGCTTGCGTTGCCCGATAATCGAAAACTGCGCGAAATGGAACGTACCTTTTCGCTAGACGCGCAATATACAAATGTCGTTCGGGTCTTCCTCTTCGTATTCGACCACAGTCACGTGTGTTTTCTTGATTCGCGGATGCAGGACCGGACGAATTCTTTCTTCAGCCGTACAATATCCGTGTCTTTCGTCTAGTGTAATGCGTTTAGCATACGCACCTATAGCATACGGTAAGCTCTGATTGAACGGGGTCCGCCTTGGTCCGTTCTCCTCTGGGCGTTCTTATATTTCGTGAACCCAAGTGACAACGTCACCTAACGCGTGCCTCGTTGTCTCGAGACAATTAGAAAGACCAGGGGCAGAGCCAGGGCTTCCCTACGTAGCTCATGTTACGTCTTCTTCCATTGAGAATTCGCCGGTTCATTCATACTAACTCTCCACGCGGCTGAATAGTTAGCACCCGATCGGAGGTTGGCTACACCACCACCGTGCTACCGCGCGGTGCGCAAAGCCACTCCTCTAAGGTCTCTTACTTGTCCTCCAGCTCCTTCTCTCTTGCTACTTGCCGCTCAAAGCCTTTCATTCAACTTTAAGCCGGTTCATTCCCCCGGGGGGGTGATGCAGAACTAGGAGCCGAGCGACGTGAAATATGGGCCTGGTAGTCTTGAATGAAAGAAAACGTTCCGTCGCTTCACCTGTGGCTGTAACCGAGGGGCACCCTAACTGCAGGTCGGTCTTCTCATCGTTCCAATAGCCCTTCTCTTCCGGCGAGTTGTGCAAAGTGTTACAGTTCTTGGACTTCGGGGGTGATTTGACAGTTCTTACTCCGCATCTTCCGTTCGAGTCAGAAGACACCCCGTCATATTTCCCGACGCACAGGTTGTCCGCGCAGCTCTGTTCGTTTCGACTCCTTCAATTCCAAATCGACAGGCAGCTTAATCAAAAGTTTTCTGCCCTCAATCCGGATATCGTTTTGGGCCTTGACTTTCAATTGTGTGGACTAATCGTGAATTGAATTTGCCTTCCGAAGCTACCACCCACTGAAAATGCGAGCATGATCTGATTTTTAAAGAATTTTTCCCTTAGCTGCCAACGTCAATCATCTTTTTCACGTGTAATTCGTTCCGATTTACACGAACTCGATATCATGGGTCGGAAAGGAACAATGGAATGGACAAAAACAGAAAGGAGAAGCAGCTGGAATAGGAATGACGATACTTTAATAACATGAACGGCTTAGCCAATTGTCCCGGAGCAGGAGGAAACCCATCAAGATGTATCAGTTGACTCGTATTGTCTTTCCCTTCCGTTGTCGACGTTTCCACGTCACCGATATACGAACCGGAAATCGTCTGTAGCGGTTTCAAGTTTGTTTCACCATATTCGCGGCCTCAATGAACGGATGGATCGATAAAGAAGAAGAACATCTGGAAGCATCAAGGATTGGAAATAATGCACGGAACAGTCTCAATAATCGGATGTTGAGATGTATCCGGGAGACATAATAATATAAAATCTGTAATAGAATCGAATTATCCCCATGCGCGGCCTAGTAATAAATGAAACAAACCTGATTCAGCACGAAATGTGTCGATATCAGTAATACATATTTTCACGTCGCGTGTAAGTTACGCAGATTATATCGGTTCTGTTGCAAGTATTCATAATATAGGATATGACGTAAATTTATAATAGAGGCTATAATGGACATGTTCACAACTCATGTGGCCAATAATTTTGGTTTTCGAAATTTGTGTAGTTTGTAACATATATCGGACACTTGGTAGATGTTCAGTCGCGTCTATATGCCCATGTATGAACAATATTCTGCATAAATCCAGCTGCACGTTTGTGAAGTGCCTCGCCTATTCAAAATACTCGGGGTGCCGGGTGTGCGTATAGTGTTTCCTGAGCTAACCCCCCCCCCCCCCCCCTCCCCCCAATCTCTCCTCCTCTCGATATAGTAGTATTCCCCTTTTCGATTCCAGCCTCGGGGTTCCGGTTCTACCTAGCGGGGACACGGGTATATCGTATAAATCACATCCCGCAGTCTGTCTGTCCGTCTGTTTGTCCGTACTCACGGGTCGCACGGGTGCTCCTTTGGCCCCTTCGTACCCGTGCTCCGGACGCGTGCGTATTATTCAAATTGCGCAACGTGGTGTCTACACGTACCGGGTAGAATATGAGGCATACGTATAATCTGCAGTATGGGTGCCTGAGGTCTCTTATATGCATTTCACGGCCTGGTGCAGCACTTACCCGCTTGCCGTGGCATTGCAGTGACGCGACCCCTCGCCGTGTTAATCGGGAGCCTTAGGGTGAGTCATCACCTGGCCCAACTTCCCCTCCGCGGGTGTCTGTGCCTTATTCACCTACCGCACGCACGGCCGTATGGGAGGAGGGTGTGTATAAGCTCTGGTTGCCCAGGCCGAGGGCAGGTGATGCCACGAGCACGAGCTACCGGGGGGATGACTGGGGGGACATTTTTATGGATCACGGTGCGTAGACGTGTAATCTACGTGCCTAGGCCCCCCTAGGCACCTCCGCTCAACCCGGCTGGGGGACGCGTACCTATATATCCGCGCTTCTATGCGGTCTCACCACGCGGCACGACGATGAGCGTTACGCGCAGGCTCCACCATCGCAGTGCTTTCGTTAATATCATGTTTTTTCCCTTCCCTTGCTCGCCTTACTGTCGTCCGGACACCCATTCTTTCCTGTTTGTTTTCTTCGCTTACCAAGTTTTATTGATTTTTTTCTTTCAGCTTTCTATGCCTTTTTTTTTCTTGTCATTCCTTGACCGCGGCTGGCCGAGAAATTAGCGCTATAAGCTGACTACATTTACACCCCTTCCGTTTACATTGCACGTTATTCTTCTTCTGATACATGTATACGCGTGCGGAGGTGACGAGATACTTTTTCGTCAAACATACATCTTACGGCTAGCCTCCTGGAGATTTCGTGCATCATTTTGCCAGACTTTAGAAAGTGGGCTTCAACCGTCTACCATTATTGCAAGGTAGCTTATTTAAATATTTTTTCCAGATCATGTGGTTTTGTGAAAAAAATTCGTGTCAACGATCTTCGTAATATTATTTTTATTTTTCCGAACGTGCTTCGTCGGGTGAAGAGAAGGTGATGCATCAGTTATGTAGTTGAAAAAGGATCAACAATGGTCGAAACAATACAACGTACAGGCTTCAATACGAATTTGGAATTCAGAACCTGCATTACTGAGTTGCCGTAGTTAGGGTTTGAAAGGGTCAATGCGTCAATGGTAAAGAGACAGTAAATTTCGAATTTCATAATTATATGTGCCACCTTCACTTTGCATATGCGATCTCTGAAAAGTAGGAGGGTAAGATCGGCGTTCGTATTTATAAATCGACGCTCTTGTCCATAGTCCGTATTATCCACAGTCTGCGCAGTAAACGGCTAGTTGGGATAATAGGCGAAATATTCGAGAAAGGGGGCCACGCGCTCTACCGCGTGTACTTGTATACCGTGACGCGAGTACTTTGAACCGAGTATAACGTAGACCTCAGGAAGGTGGGAATGCAATATACATATATATACATATATATATACATATATATATGTATATAAAACTCCCGTGTAGCAAGGGTCTTACGTAAACCCATCCCGTCACGAGAAGCACGAGCTACTTATAAACGCTTGCACACACATCTGCGCGCTCGCCATATGGTGTAACATCCTATCTACCCCCGCAAGCAGGCCCATGTAGAGTCTATGATTTATATCAACGTAGTGTTGCGTATGCCCATCGTAAGATTTCCATTGTTTTTTCTTCCTCAAATTCAATATTACGATGAATAACGACTATGGCCATAGTAAACTGTAGCGTTAGGTAAAGGTATTTAATAACAACAATTGTATTACGATTGTAAATGTTTTTGTTTATCGCAATACACTTTTCAACAATTGCGATAAAAACGGAAAACTAACACTAATCACGATTAACTGCAGGGAAAAACCGAGTGGACAATCTGGTTTACTTGATTTGATCGATCGGCCTGCGAACTTCCCGCTCTGATACGTTTAGAGCTCAGAAAACATTACTAAATGGAATGGGTTTCTATTCCGGGTTGTTATTCGTACAACTCAAAAACTTCTGGGCCGATTCAATCCAAAATTTGAACAATTAGTTACGAAGCACCGGATCGATTAATTGACTACAACTTCATAAAAATCCGTACTTTCCTTTTCGCGATATTGGAATTTTTTTTTTTTTTTTTTTTTTTTTGGGGTCAAAATCTAGAGATATGCTGCAAAATTTTTGGGGTAATTATAATAACCTCTGTTTTTCTCGATTTCTTGCAAAGATAGAGAAGCGAGTCTCTTTACATGCTGCGTGAAGTAAAGAGTCAGAACTATATTAATTTGATCAACATTGCATGTATCAACAGGAAGATATCGGAGCCGGAAATAATTACTATTAGGAGACGTGACAGGATCAGCCGTGTCTAGTTTATTATTTGAACGGTGAGTGACAAGGACGTGATGACATTTCGTGTACACCGACCAGGTAGCCAGTAACAGCTTGGAGGGACCGTAGTTGCGTTGTCAATAAAATAAGAATCAATTTTGCCCACGGCGATGAAAATAAAGACTGCACTGCACGTAGACTGCAAGTACCCGCCACAGCTCGGAGTGTTTCGATACACCTATATCACATTTCTCACTGTAAATGTGATCATGGATGGAAACATAATGCGCGACGGAAGCGTATAAATTGTTATCTCCAAGGATACACCAAGTGTCATCAACTTCTGGTTTTAATCCTGATTAGAAATGAAACAAGTCGATTAAGGGCGAAAAACAAGGTATAAGAAAAAGGAGTGAGGTTCGCGTGAATATTTGCATAGGAAATTCAACAGCTCAATCAATTACCAAAAAAGTGCAACTGAAGCGCACGAGGCGCAAAATGGTTGAATCCTTTGCGGATGTCTCAAGATTGGCGGAAGCTTATGTTGCATAGTAGTATACATAGTACTATACCTACGGGCAATGAATATTAAACTGTATTTAATGGCAAATCTGTTGGGATGTATAATGTGTGCAGGTTCGCAATCTGTGCTGAACATCACGCTTCTCACGCGGGAATCCGCATGAGCGAAGCTCGTTGCGCAGCAGCCCCTCTCGCAAAACCTGTAAGTGCCACTTTCGATGCAAATTTATATCGCGCGCGTTCGCGCGAGGCGATGTCTCCATTTATTAGCCGTTAGGTACGCGCGTAAATACATACCTTATACACATACGTAAAATGCGAAGACGTATGCAATGCGCAACGTTATATTTATTTCGCAACGCTACAGGGCGTGAAACGTACTTTACTTACGTTTCATCTTCGCTTGAAAATTATTATTTACATTACGCATACATGTATACATATTCGAGAAGACGTGTAATAAGAGTGTCACCGTATCAAGCAAACAGAATTTTTCAGGAGAACGACTAACAATAAGCATTAAAATTTCCGCAAATGTATAAAGCGTGATACCACGTTTTTTGACTCATAAGTTATTTCGAATCCTATGCCTTGGAAGGGACATGCCCGCGGAAGTTTCGAAGCATAGGGGCAGAAAACAAATCCAATTTCAATAAAAATACGACCTATCGTCGGACTCTTTTGGCGTGTGGCTTTTTCACACGTATGTGATTGAAGAAGAAGAAAAAAGAACAAGCATTCTTTCGAATTTCCGAACCGTGAATTGAAAGTAACAGGGATTTGTATCGGCCAATTGAAATTTCATTCTGCGCATCGCGAAGCATCAAGAGTCGATCGTGTACGATTAGCCGAAGCCACGGAGCGTGGATTCAACGATGATTGAGAAATAAAATTCATGGACCTGTTGAGGCGTCCTCGGTGTGTTTAGGGACTTCACGCGGCGGCGCGACCCGCAGCTTCCCCTCCCCTCCCCTCCCCTCCCACTGTCGCAACGAGGAGGGAATGCGTTTTTCCCTTTCCTTTATTCCCGCGCGTCCCTCCTGATTTTCCTTTAGTCATCTCGAGGGATGCGCAAATCTCTGCAGTAGTCAAGGACTCGTGAAATTACCCGTTTAGGATACAGCAAGGCTCACACGTATGCCTCGTACCCTATGCACGCGTGCAATACGTACAAAGATGGCTCTGAGCATATACGGCTAATCTCTCTCGGCCAAGGGGTGCCAGTGAATCACCCTGCGCCAATTTTCGGAGATTAAAATTTACATTTCAATCTGCGGGCGCGGTGCTTTACCCGCCCGTCGACTGCGGCTGTTAAAATCGCGTCAAGTGACCAACGGCGTGATTTTTTTTCAGCAACGACGACGAATGAAAACAAACAGAAACCGGAACTTATCGCAGTACAGTATTCGTAAATCGGGATTAGTTTTGATGTGTCGCAGAAATAATGCACAGATTTGAATTCGGAGTTACGAATGCTTAGTCTACCAATTTGTTTCTTCCCGACAGTTTTATTCATTTCATTTCTGGCAAATCTTGTTTTTATTTAGAATTCTCCTCCACAATTATCAGTGCATGGTGTATCGGGCCACACACTCGCGATCCAACGGAAAGTTATTGAAACGGTATATGTATAATTATACCGAAACAAAGGTTACAGGGTGAAACCGACGTTGTCCTTCAAGGCACATTGCAATTCATGTTCCGGGGACATATTTTTCAGGATATACCTTTAGGGAGGGTTTAGCTCTACTCGGCGAAGGAATTTAGCGGTAGTGCTACAAGGGACTTCCCTAAGGTTAACAGTATTTAGAGAAATTGAATTCTTCCCTATATATAGTTATAACTATCCGAATATCCGAATCCGAATACTCTTGTTATACAGTGAAAAGTTTATTTTTTTTTTTTCTCCGATTGATTCCATATAGTTTCTACTTTTCAAGTAATCCAAAACAGAAAATGTGACAAACTTTCATCGGGGCTTGCACCATCGCGGGGATTGACGATAAATAGAAAGCCTGAATCACCGGATGACTTGACGTCGCGTACGCGGTTTTCACCTCGGTGCTTCATATTCCATAGTCCCAAACCGCCAGCACCTAGACCTACAGATATAATTCGGGACTAACCGCGCCGTAGGTACATACGTGGCCGCGCTATCCAGACGGCGATGAGGTAAGCGACGCCGGCGACGTCAACGTCATCAATGGGGGATGACGCGCATAATTATAAGTGAAATCGGCCAGGTTTGGGGGCGTCAGAAGTCTCGACTCTTGGCGGCCGGCGCGGGCCTCGGCGTCGCTTTGACTCATAGGCGTCGCGCCGTTCGGTCCGGGTGGCTCGGCTCGACCCCTCCGACATCCTATCCAAACCCACCGCCGCCCGCCGGCTCGCTCACGCACTCGCCTAATTGTAAATATTGCGTGCTGGCTGGTCCGCTGCAGTGACACACGATGCTTTGAAATAGTTTCAGTCCCGCGCCGCGTTGCCGGCCGTCGCATCCGCGCGCACGCACGCACGAGACCGCGGTTGATTCACAATCGTACCGCGGTCGTGTGTCGATCCATGGCACAAGCACCCCTGTCGTACTTCGATCGCGACACGCGACTTTGCAGGCACCTCATCGTGTATCCGACAATAAACCCTGACCGACGCGGACTATCGAAACGATACTTTTTCTCCGATTCCTGCTTTACTGGTCGTAAAGTGGAATCTGCGCCCGCTCTCGCTGTGCCTATGTACCTAAATGACAGCAGTTTTTCAATAGAACTACGGCGAGAAAAAAAAAAAAAATACCGCATCGCGATTGGAAGACCGATTTCCGTCCCTCATACACAACGTGCTATTCCCGCACGGCTCACTATCTTGTGAACCTGGAAATTAATCGCATTACGCACGATAATCATATGCCGAAAATCGCAGTTTCCGTGCGGTATGGTGTTGCAAGGATTCCGTGTACATGTGCGGAAATGCGAATGGTATTTCGCTCTCCTCAAACGCTCAGCTTGCTTCATTTAAACAGGACGTATTACACATACTCTAGTCCCATATTATACGTATAATGTATGTGTATATGGTATAACCGTATACTCGTATCCGTATGTACGATAAAAAAATTTAAAAAAATAAAAAAAACCGGCATGTTATATGTGAATTATGTTTGAGTGAGATTTCGACTCTTATACGTCACGTAACGCAATCGAAACCTGCACTCGCGTATAGCTGCGTATAATATAGGGTGGTGGGTGTACACACGTGTCGTAGTTGTATGTACATACCTACTGTTCTGCGTTTATCTGTACACCGTAACCACCGAGTGCGTCACGCGACGAACGTCGTGGAAGCGTCGCGACACCGCGGTCATATTATAAGACGCCGCCGACGACGACGACGATGCTCGTCACCGGCGCCGCGGTTGTGCCAACGTACTCGTTATATCTGTGCATAGAGCATGCCAACGTGCAAGATCACTGTGCAACTACAGTTTGACAGCCAATACGCAGACGGGTCACGGCTTACCCGATTTCGAAATGCGCACCAAACAAATCGCCTTGATTTGGAGAAAATTTCGAATTGTCGCTTTTTTGATTTCATCTCTGCGTATAATGGCTTGAAGGCTCCGAATGAAGAATTCACACCTCTTATTGCGCTGGATGTATATAAGAAAGGTCATGAAATTTTGAGAACTACTAACTAGAAGACATTTTACGCGAAGCGTGTAATTACTACCGATATACGAAAAGCAGGGATCAGCTAATCGAATGCATGCGTTGGGTGGTCGTAAGATTCTGTATTGGAGGCTCGAGATGCAGTTCCGCTTCGCGTCACAAGCTGCTCTGTTACCTATGCTGTTATGTCATACACAGGTATAAGGTTTATTCGTTGCTGAACGCTGACCGTTCAGAGATAGATAAGTAGATAGATATATTTATGGCAATATAAGACAAGGTAGCCACAGAGCATTGCAAGAGATTGATTGATTGATTGAATATATATTTCGCTCCGGGTGTTAGCCCATGGAGCAGATGAGAGGTGATTTTACATTGGCGATTATAATTTTTCTTACATACTATTAACTTAAATGCCACGATGTTTTGATTTCAGCTAAGAGTGTGAGTAAATATATAATTTTTCTTACATACCACTGACTCGAATGCCTAGATTTTTTAATTTGGATACAGTTAATCGAGGTTACAGTTATAGCAGAGGGTACAGAGTAGAATAGATACAGGGTTGAGCGGCGGTCTTACGTTATATGGTATATTTTCCATTTTATATATTTATACAATTATTTCGCTGCTTAATAGATGAGCAAAAAGCCGATTTTTAAACATATTTAGGGACGTTGCTGAGTGCACAGATAGAGGGAGACTATTTCAGAGCGAGACAGCTCTGAAAACGAAGGAGTCAACTTGACCTACGACGGTTTTGTAGTACGGTAGGGAAAGGTCGAGGTCTGTGCCACGAACGTGTCGGTTTACCATCTCATTGCGAAAAAACAATAATTTCCGAAGGTGAGACGGGACGGAACTTTGCAGCACCGAGCACGTCGGAGCGCCGAGGAAATATAGGCGAGGCTTTCCTGGGTCAGGCCATGCGAGGTTTCGGTATGAGTCCGTTATGTGCTCATCCTGCGGAAGATCGTAAGTAAAGCGTATGCAGGTATTGAAGGCGCGTTTTAATGCCAGGTTTTGCTCCTGCGTGGCATCAGATAGCATAACGCAGCAGTAATCGAGGATCGGAAACACGAGGGTCTCGATGAGCCAAGCGCGGTGTCTGCACGAGAGCATGTCGCTGTTTCTTTTTAACTGTGCGAGCTTATCAAATATGTTTCGTATATAGTACAAAAAGTATAAAGTCAATTGCGCAATTGTGTGATATAACTGAAATTCTCAGCCCTATGCTGTACAAAATATACCTATGTAATGTTTATTACGCGTACGGGAAATTTAGTTTATGCAAACATGCAGTTGTACAGCGATCGACCGTTGCTGTTTCAAACTGACCAATCGTGGTTCTTCTAATATAGGTGCATACGTAGGTAGTATCTACCTGTGGATGGATTCTCTCGCGTCTATCGCATATGCCGGCTAGCGCCTGTACGTTATACCGTATATCCGCGCAGGCGTCTGCGACGTGTTCGCAGGGGGTCCCTGCTACAGGGCCAAGGGCGCCGCCCTGCCGCCTGCCGAGTGTAGAGGTAGGTGGGTAGAAAGGAGAGGGATACCCCCGCCCCCTTCTACACCGTAACATTATCGCGCGCGGTCTGTTCAATGCGTGGGATAGTTACGAGAATTTAATTGCTCGCGCAGGTCATAACACCGCACGCGTGTTAGGCGTAGCACACTCGCACGGACGCTTCGCGAGTTGACGGTTGATTGGTTGGTGATTCATAAATGACCACGGTGCTCGTAATTGCAGCGCTGCGTGCGTTCGGTGTGTGATATTTCTTCGGCACGCAGCCATGGTGTAGATGTGTAGGTATGCAGTTTTCAATCGCTCCTTCCGTATAACCCACCAACCCCTGCGAGATTTTGGTGGGAGGTTCAGATACTTGGTGCAGGGTCGGTACCCACGCAGGTGACTCATTACCGGTGAAACAAAACCGTTATAGTTCAACAGTCCCTGCATCGATTCAACAACTCCTATTTCATACATCTAATTCGTTCAAGTTTTCCGCGTCTCGACAACTTTTCTGTTTCGCGGCTATCATATGTACGGATAGCCGTGCGATTGAAAAGCCACAGGATCTCTTTTGTAAATTGGAATTAAGCTCGTGTACAGTAGCGCTCAAAAGTATTTTGATAATATGAAATCCGTTATTACTTTGACCAATCGTTTTTCTTACTTTTCTTTATTTTAACTTTATTTTCGAGTAATCGAGAGTTCATTTTTCAACAATTACGTAGAACATCGAATTTTTTTCAACAAATAATATTGTTGATTTTCGTAGTTTATTCTTGCACGTATTCAACTCAATTACTATCTTCGTCAAAATACTTTTGAGCGCTACTGTATAATATCAACGCTCACAAAGTTATGCAAGTTTGTTCCTTGCGTTCGTTTCGATGTATCGTTTTTATATTTCGTGCTCCTTACGCCTTGCTTGTACAAAGAAATGAAAGACATTTAAATTCATAGATTTTCGCATGCCAACGATGGAAGAGCGAAGCTTTGGCAAGGGTTTTGGATCCTTTCGGCCTTGATACCAGTTGGGTGGTCGCTCAACGGCGACACCGATGGCGGGAAATGAATGTATAATAATAAAGGAACCACAAGGAAGATCACCTTCTAATCGGCGGCTGTCAGCACCACGCGCTCGTTAGTCAACGAGCCGATTATACGACCGTGGCAGGCTTCGCCAATGCCGAGAGTCTGGGCTGTTTATACTAGCGAATTGTATACAGGGCGTCTACGTAGTATATCTACCACGGCGTGCTTCCGCGTACGCGTATATTGTGTATTGTTATTTATAGAGTCAGTCGTACACACTTATACACATTATGGTTTTAATA
Source organism: Neodiprion fabricii (assembly GCF_021155785.1). NCBI lineage: Eukaryota > Metazoa > Arthropoda > Insecta > Hymenoptera > Diprionidae > Neodiprion > Neodiprion fabricii. The sequence continues at coordinate 60,939 of NC_060242.1, read as the reverse complement.
TTACTGGGAATCTGCATATAAAAATAATAATGTATATTCTCCGGCACTTTTCAGACTTTCCAAGCCAATTCTATTCAGGATGCTTTGTGATTAGCTCGCCGTTTCGATACAATTTTTCGCAAGACGATCTCCTTACATACAGCTTAACTTTAAGCGGACTAAATTGCATGGTTGCATTATACAGGAATATTTGAACTTGAAATATTTGAAAATTAATCGTGCTCTGGCGAAAAAAAAAAAAAAAAAATACACAAAGAAGGAATCAATAATCCAGGCAGAAAGAGTAAAGGTGGTAGCCACGAATCGGTCCTTCCTCGACGTTACAAGAGTTGAATAATGGTGAGGCTTGGGCAATCAGTCTTTCATTTAGGTGTTCTTTCTCTCTGTTTCGATTCATGCAGAGATGATGGATAATAAGTAAAATTTCCCAATGGTTGGTTCTCGTCGGCAAGCAGACAGGTGCACGCATATATACCTGCATCGCCTAAACAAGTTAGGTCGTAGTATTAGCTTCGCTATTCAGGCCGAGTCACCGAACTGATAACCCTTTCTCACCGCCTGAATACGATAATTAACAACTCGTCGTCACCCTCTGCTGTCTACTGCTGCGTTTCGCCAGTTTATTGTAGGGAAATAAGCCAGGGTTTAATAACGTTAAGCCAGAAGCCCGGAACACCTATCCGAGTTAATAAAATTATTTCCAAGTTTACACCAGCTCAACGCTGCGCCTGTATACGTATACTATCTGTACGTTTGTATAAAACACGTTTTTCTTTTCCTTCCTTTTCTTCATCATATTTCATTATGCTGTTATTTCCTTCATTCTGCACACAGGGTCTTAAGCTGGCCTAAGTGTATAATTTACAACCGTTTGAGAGCCAAGGACAAAAGTCTGTACTGATGTATATTTTTCAGTTCCGCCTGTAATATTTCGCCCGATATTTGGTTCAATTTAAAAGATTTGACAGTTTGCTGAGAACCGAGGAGAGTCCGCGGCTGCCGTGGTCGCGCGGTTCAAAACCTATATCAAACATGGTCGGACTTTCACTCCCTCCTCTCACATACCTATATCAATAGAAGCAGATGATTGAAAAAAGTAAAGAGCTAATGATTTTGGATGAATCATCATCAAAGTCAACGTCGTTGTTGGTTCTTATATCGGTTGAGGGAGTCGTTTCCCTGTATTCACTGACATGCTGGTTTTGGATGCCGTGTGTCTCATCGGGATGCCGGTACTCGGTCGAACCATTCGCGTAATTACGGGCGTGTACACGGGATTCAGTGTGCTACGCTCGTCACTCGTGTCGATACGCTTACCCATATAGCTTGGCGTAATCACTGACCAGCTGGTGGCGAACAGTGCCGGAGAAACCTTCGTGACGGCCGAAAGTAGACTGCAAATCGGACACGTGCAACGCTAATTATCACGAGGCCGTAAATTTTAACGAAATTACCGATAATGGTTTGTTAATTAAAAGAGAAAAATCGGTTCGTTCGGAATGCAAGTGGTCCGCGGTGAATTCAATTTTTCGGCCCGGAATGGGGCAGTTTGTAAAGCCAATGGAAATATGCTCTTTGAATCACTTCGTCAGTGCTATTCCTTTTAACGTTCAAAATAGACTTGTAGGAAACGGCGATTCGGTGAAAATAGGATCTCCAAAAAATGTAACGCGTGGCAGAGCTGTCGTATAAGGCAAAAGTCCTTCGCACCTTTAGCGATTTAGTACGGTGTGAGCTGTATTCACAGAGACCACTTACGTTCAGCCCTGCAACCCGAAAGGGAAGAGACTTGCGCGATCGCAGCTCTATCTGTCGGAAAAAATGGACCATTGCTGTAACGAAAGATTTTGCGTGTCTTCAAATTACAGTGACTCAGATTTACGGACCTTTTAGTACATCCAAAACGTCGATACTACTCCCATAGATACCTCCGTGTTTTATTTTTACACACGAAAATCATTTCCGTTTCATTCTGCCAGAATCCAATATCCTGGCTGACGTGTTATTCCATGCTTCTTAGAATTTTCTTTTGTCTGGAATTAAAAAAAAAAAAAAAAAAAAAAAAACATCTCTCCGGATAATTTTGAAAGAGTTCTGTATGATTGGGGCAGAGAAGTTTGAAACCTGTATTCAGGAACGTTGTTTTCTTTTGAGCAAATCTGACAACGAGCACGGGTGTTCCCCTGCGTAGTGCAGCAGTGTGGGGTTTCGACAACCTCCACGAAAACTGGCTCAATGGCCCTGTGCGCGCGTAACTCAGACCAGACGAGTAATCTGGTCGCAGGGCAGTACCGGCACGTGCTGACCACGTGTCCGATTGCAAATTTCCCACCTCCCGAAACATGTTCAGAGTACTCGTGCGCCCGTGCGTTGTATCGTGTATACCATTCCCATAATATGTTTCTGCACGTCATTCGAATCGTCTCCGACGACACTCAGTTAAAAGACAACTTAACTGGGCCGACCATCAAACAAACATACGACGCCTCTAGTCAGAAGGGAATAATCGTTGCTGCTATAATCGTATTAGATCAGGTTATTAGAAAAATCATCGCCATTATATTTTCCGAAGTGAGAATCGGGGCGTGAATACCACTCCGCTAAGAGAGTGCGTGGAATCGAGCAGAGCGAACCCCATAAACGTGAACCAATTTGTAAACTGCGAAGCCTCGATGACCGTCATCCCGGTCCATTCAGGGGTGGAGATATTTCCCACAGGAATTATACGGGGTCCGTAATTCCCACAGGATAGCGAGAAAACGTGGGCATGGGAACTCCGCGTTTCATCCATGGATTCAACATGCCTGCCTGCCGTACGCACGCCGCAGCGGCGGTGAAGACCGAAAACTGCACTATAGGTTATACGTGTATTAATTATATATCGGTCTCGTCAAAACAATTGCGGGGATCATTCTTTCGAATGGAACATCCTGAACAAACACCGTACCGTTTTACGTTTGGTCGAACATTAAGAAACGATTTGAGTTATAAGGCCCTGTACGGAAATTTTATGAGGAGTAAAATCAAGTGTAACACTCGGAAACTTGAGGCTTTAAGTAGAAAGAGACAAACATATATATCCGTAGGATTGAACGCGCAAAAGAATGAGATGGAATACATTACACAGCGTACCCTATACTCGGGGTCTCCTCTTTGTGCGTTGCTTCGTAGTCTCACTGCATGGTTCACTACCGCTGGCCCGAGAGTTGAATGTATGCGTATGTTTGTACGTGTGTGTTGTGTGCCTGCGTATTACGAAGTTCTGTCGCAACTTGTATACCGCTGCCGAGTACAGGGTATGCATGCTGTATAATAAATACATATAGTAGCATTAATTGTATCGATACAATGCACACAACAAACAGCAACCTAACCATCAACTTTCAATGTTGTTATTTCAAAGTTTTCTTGTACCTCTACGCATTGATAAGTGTATTTTTATGTACTACGTTTTTCCTTGAAGTAATATAAATAATCCGAATAATTACAGATATATGTTTGTTTCTCTCATCATTTTGGAAGATGCGTTCATTTACCCTCTTTTTCTATTCGATATATATCATAACTATCGTTCGTAAGGAGTAAACTCCAGTCGTGCGTCGGAGCTGACACACACACTCTTTTAGTTCGCTTTTAATTCTAATTTTCAAACCTTAAATCGCGAATATCTCGAGAACGGTGATAGATTCGGCAAAACTAACGAAATTCGGGGGGTTTCGTATGGGCGAAATTACATCGGGCGGGTAGTTAGACCATTATGAAGACTTCCCTCGATTTTTTTTTATGAAAAATCAAATGCATTCAAGTTACCTTGTGTATTCAATATTAAAGCTATTATTAAATCAAGCATATTAGGAGATATTTTCTAAAACTTATGAAAACATGACTTCAATTAGCGCCTGAGATGTTGTTGGTTAGATGCTTTAGCGGAGAAGTGACAGTATTTGAACAGTGATAAATGAACGTTGCCAAATGGTCGATACCTTCAACCGATTGGTTATGGCTGGAGATTTTTTTATTTTTATTTTTTTCCGCCAAGCATCTAACCAACAACATCTCAGGCGCTAATTGAAGTCATGTTTTCATAAGTCTTAATAATAGCTGCTTTAATATTGAATATACAAGGTAACTTAAGCGTACTTGATTTTTCATAAAAAAAACTCTATTTTTTGTTTATACTAAAGTAAGAGTAACAGCAGTGTCAATGGTCGGTGATGAGGCGGAGGGGCGCCGAGTTTCGCTTGCGATAGGGAAAAAATTGAGAACAATAACTACCTAAGCTATAGTCCGCCTATATCTCTGCTGGCATATTAGCATGCAAATTCTTTATGAGAAGTACGGTTGGTATAGAGTATGAACAACGCGCGCTCCGTACACCCAACAATTATACCTTATACTACGACGTAATATTTAGTAATTACACAAGACGACCGCGCATTGTATATATATATATATATATATATATATACATATATATACATATATATACATATATATACATGTATATATATATATATACATATATTATAGAAACGGTGAACCGCAACTCGCGCAACACGTTCGGTGCGTGCGGTCTAATTGGTGCCTCCGCCTCTGCAGCTGCACGGTGTGAGGAGGACCGCGATAACTGATTGCCTCTTTCCCATACTAAGTTTTATAATTTATACACATAGGTCTTACAAGGAGCGAGTTTTCGGTGTTGCACATGCGCCATGCCGACCTTTGTTACAGGCGTACGTACATCCGTGACCTTCCTCCCTACTGCAGCAAAATCAGTAGGTCGTAGATTGTTGGTGGATTTGGTATAAACAGGAATATTATACAAGTGGTCGATGTGCGGAATTTCACATAAATAATACTCGACAGGTAGCGGGAAAACGAAGTCTATTTAATAGATCACCGCCGCAACTGCAGGATGCATCACAGTCTAAAATGAATGTAATCGCTCCCCCGAGTGACGTGATGTGAGAAATACCCGTGGTGCCGGCAGCGTCGCGACGCTCCCACATAATACCCGACACCCTCCAAAGTGGAGAGTCGACGCATCGAGCTCATTTCAACCTTTACACTTCAAACACTGCGGAGCCAAACAATCGCTCACCCCTGTAGGAATAATTACAACGCAGTTTTGTTATATTTACGTGGATTAGAACTGAATGGTTTGCAACACGTATCTTATCAACGGTATACGACCCAACATTGCCGGAGGAATGAAAATTATAAAAAACTATATTCGTTGATCTAAATTAATCCACACGTATTGAATTACGCTCCCCGATGTACGTATAACGTTTCTTCGTTACCTCTAGCGAGAAAGTGGGGGTGGCGTCGAATTCAGAGTTGCCAAGGGCTATCTAGGTAAAGCGTTGATGAGGTTTCTCGGTACTCTGTAACCTCTCGCCACACTTATGTGCATAACGCATTAGTGGAGGAAGTACGAAGGTACTAAACTTCGCCAGGAAGGAACTATTAGAGCTTTTCAAATTAAACATGGATGGATTCTCACCCTGCTACACAACCATCACCGACAAAACATAAGGAAAAGGTATAATTACACGTATACAACTGATACTTATCATCGGATGCACAATTTTGTCTTGTCGCATTGCCGCAAACTGATACTTGTACTGTCTCGAAAAAACGAAATCCTACTTTACGTAAATATGTTTATCGTCATTCATGCGATTAAGATACGTAAGGCATTTGACCCCAAACCGACCTACCTCTGACCGTCGCTGTCGGCGATTTTTTTTCTTTCTCCCAAGTACGGTGTAGAGTGTATAAAAAAAACATTGTTCAACGAGTTTTGAATTTTTTCAACCACGGGTTTGATTTTAACTGCTTCCAAAACCACAGAAACCCAATTTTCAAATTGAATAGTCCCAATCTATTGGTTTGAAATTTTTCTCACAAATTCGTTGTTAAAAAATGAAAATTTCTTAACAAGGTAGTCACCGTCACCGTTACCGTCGTCTGCTAAAATTCAATGCGTAAGGGTTACAATCCGAGAGCGGCTGTGTTTGCCGGGGCGCCCAACCGTCGTAAATTTAGATGACAGATCGCCTCGATATGTGTAACCTCAACAAGTGGGCTTACCGTGAGCCAGCTGTGAACTCCCCGTTAACAAACTCTTATTGAGCTGAGATAATAACAACAACAACAACAACAACAACAATAATAATAGTTTTTGGAACTCATGTTGATCATCTCACAAGCGTGATCGTAAATTCCACTACTTCTGAAATTTCGAATCGATTTTGCCACTACAGAGGACAGAAAGAGAGTTTCAAACGCGATATGCTGAAAATCTCGGTAGAATTTAAAAAGGTTCCAACTACCCTTATATGGATCTTGTCTTACATAGATGTATATCCTTATTTGTCTTGCAGCTATATTTTTTTGTTGATTCAAGTTAAAGAATCTATACAATGCAGCTGTGATGCGCAAGTATTATAAAACACGTTTAATACGTGCCACGCGATGTAATTTAAGTAATGCGTTGCTTTGTTTCAGGGTGCATGAAAAACGGCTGTATACTTCCCTCGCTCTTGACGTAAAGGCAACAACATCACCACCACCACCAACGCCATCGCTATAGTTTTCCTTTCGTTGTCAATGCGCAGTTTACGGAATACGGAGAGGAGAAAGAGAGGGAGCTACTGGAATAACGATAAGGTATAAACTTTCTTCGAGAAAGTAATTAAAAATCAACAGCACGATAGTCGGCCACGCACACTTTCACACTTTCCCCTTACCCGATGATTATACCCGACGACCATGTCTCTCCGTGCAATCGCCCACATCTTTCTAATCTCACTTTATCTATTCGTGAACATGCACACCCCACTTTGCCCTAACAATTCTGTCACGCATCCGCTTCCCTTCACTGCAAACCGGGCCTGACCGACCCGCCTCCGCGTGCTCGGCACTACCCGGAACTGTGTTCCCAAGCTTTTCTCTCAATCTTAAAACTGGACCAAGACCACTTCAACTATTCTTTTGTCCGGGCTGCTGCCACAAATTCGATTCACGCAAATAGCAAAACTTTGCGGAGGTGTTGCAGGTTATGCGACAACCAAGAAAGACTTGTCATAAGCATGGGAATAACGTGTATGTGATTGGTCGGTGAAAATAAGTTTTTCAAGGATTGGATCACCCTTCATTTCCATTCCACGCACACCGTGGGGGACATAGGGACGAAATGAGATGAACGATTTCGAAGTGGCGGCATGCAACAAGTGCCTGAAAGTGAAGCAAGGCCAGGGTCGGTGGGGGTTTGAGTTGCCGAGTTGGAGCTGGACGGACGAAACAGCAAACCAAACACGAGACCGTTCGTCATGCCATGGCGTGCCTGCCAAAGAACTAGTCACGGCTCTCTTATCCGTGGTATTAATCCGGGATGGTTTGGTCAGCAAAGTTATGCTACCGGTACTAGCCACTACGGTATACGTATATTAGGAGTGTGCGGTATTGGAAATTAGATACCGATTTTCGGTACGGGTTTCGTAGGTATTCGGTAGTTTCGGTTAACCGAAATATCGAAATTTCCGTAAATACCGAAGAATTTCCAGTGCGTAGAGACAAAATGTCACTGCTGAGCTTCAGTCCGACCCCAACTACCCCTGTAAAGGGTGTCGTCGCTGTTGTATATTAAATGCCGGAACTAACCACCCCTGTAATTCCATCGCGCGTCACTGACTTTGAGGACCCCGGACTTGATAGCAGCCTGTTAAATGCCCATTAGCAGCTCTGCTCTGAATACCAATATCAGTGACCGGCTGCATTGTTCAAGGCACTGCCGGAGGTAACATACTCAGCGAAGCATGGTTTTCCACTGACAGTTTGCTTGCGACTTTCAGTTGTTTCCACCAATTTAACCTAAGCATCCGACTCGATTCCAATTTTTTCATAACGCGAGGAAACGTTGCAACTGTAAAATTTTGGCTGACATAGATAAATCACTCCAATTCACAGTCATCGTGTAACAACTTTGCTGCGGAAGTTGTCAGAAAAAGTCTTTCCAGTGGTATCAAATCAACGCCTAGACCCCAAATAAATCATCAGTGAATGATTTGATCCCGGTACTCCGTATCTCCCTTGTGATTTTCTCAGTCCTTCTTTCGTGCGATGATAATATCAGCGTCTGTAGAAATTCGCAAGGTGAGAAGGTGCGCGATAATAATCTCGTCTGAAACATCGATCAGGCTACTACCGACGGGCCATATCCAAATCCGTTTCGATTATTTTGCAAGCATATGACTCTCTGAGGATGGAATATTCAAATCCAAAAGTCAGCGAACGAGACGGGTCTGGTCCAGTCGACTCGTTATCGAGCAACTGCTCTCTGCAGAGTTTATATGACGTTTGCTGTCATTGTGCGAAGAACCGTCTGAATCGTGGAGAGAAGTCGACATCGTCGGTGATGCCAAAAGCGAGTTCACAATTAGGCAGAGCTTACAAGTTACTTCACGGTGAGGATTCCGCAAGCGAAACTACGACCGAGTCCCAACCTGAAGCCTGTTATTTTGCGCGTAAGAAAAAATGTGCTAGACTTCTTGCCGGTGAAAAATCGCTCTATCAAACAGAACAAAGAATTTTGGAATAAGTATTTACAAATCAGGCGTCAAGACGTCATCGTATCAGAGTGCCAATCGTATGTGCCAAAATCGTCTTTCAGATATCTGAACAAACTTGGAGAGCTGGAAATCGTTTGATTCAAGAAAGAAGAGTCGAGATTCTCGTGTAAGCAGCTGGACGGAGACTGAAATGCGGGTGAAATTTGATCGAGGAGTGAGATTCCCAGGTCGGTCGAAATCGTTTTCGGGTACATTCTTCGCCTCTCATCCTGTGATGTTAAGCATTCAGAATGAGGATCACGCTCGAAGAAGATCGGCCGAATCACGTTACTTAAGTCATCAGAGAAATCGATTCGGAACCGAATCTCATAATCCTTCAATGCGCGACGTCAGCGTGGTGCGAATGACTGATTTAAAAATTCTTTGTTCCAAGCTCGCGGAACAACCCTGTTCGGATTAAAAAATTTGCAGCCATTGCAGGTTCAAGTACTGTTATTTTTATGCGGAGGGTTTTGAACACAGTTTATTACCAACAATATTTATAGAATTTGACGGAAAGAACCTTGTTCCTTCGTTTCAGTCTCGCAAGAAAATCCATTTATTGAAATATGAGAAGAAAAATCGCATTGCGACAAGAACGGCGGAGAGTTTCGAGCAAACATTGACCCCTGTGGCGTTGAATGAGAGTTCGAATGATCGTGAAGTCGACGAATGGTGGATTATATCGTCGTCGTCGAGGTCGCGGCGGCGAAAAAACAGGCCGATGTCGTCCTGCATGGTATCGGGCAGAGGTAGTTGTTTCGGATTGAATAAGGGAAATTCCGTGGCTAACAATAAGTGGAATCTTGATGACGGTAACGAAGCTACAACATTGCCTGACGGAAACAACGGAGCTTCGTTGAATGACGGGGGCGTCCTGCCAGAAGTCGCTGAAATCCTGCAGGATAACCTGTGCAAAGAAAGGAACCGCTGTACCGTAGAGACCGTCCTGCTTGAGGGGAAAATTGACGCCCCGGCGACGGATTCGAACCCTCTATCCGGCGAAGAATACCCGGTCGATAATCGCGCGACAGAGGCGAAATTGCTCGGCGAAATAAAACGACGGATAGACCGGGATTTCGAACTTTCCTCGTACGCCAACGGTGAAATCTCTCGGCTTCGGGGGACGTGGAAATGGTCCGAAAATGCGAAGCCCTGGACAGGCGTCGATTTGATCGACTCGGGGTAGTCGACGGACATTTCGCTCCACGAGTCCGAGCCCCGGAAGCACGACTACGACGGAAGAAAGGAGGCACTTCTGCCAGGGGATGATCGGAGCCTCGCGGCGATGTGCGTAGGACCGGATGACAGATTCGTTGACGATGTCATCGATGAAGAGGTCGAAAAAGCAGTCCAAAGGCTCACCGAGGAGTTGATTATGTGCGAGAGAAGGGCCGCAGAACGGGGCCTGATTACAGATAGGGGCCAAGGCCCCAGCGTCTATCGAAACAGGAAGAAACCTTGTCGCAAGATTATACCCGCACAAAGCAAATAGAACCTTTCTAATTTTCCGCTCCTGGACCTGAGAATTTGTATCCTTTTTCAGGCGAAGCATCATAACCACGGATATCTCGCTGGGGGCAATTATGCCTTCTCCTACAGGATACGTCAACCGTCGAGCGAGCTCGAATACTTCAAAAATATTTCTCCACCTTCACTCTGCTCCGTATCTGACCCCCCTTCGACCCCGAGGACGAATTGATTAACTCGAAAGCAGTTGTTGTTTTTCAATCCGCAATGCGGTGTATTGCAATTATAGGCCAATAAGTTGAACAGCGCTTGAAAGAGAAGATCTGCCAAACGGACAACTATAGGGACGGCCCGACCAATTCGCACCTTAGACTTTCGAGGGCCTGTGTCGCACTCGGGCTTGACCACATCGTTAGAGAAACTCGAGTTATCTCTCCTTGTTGTCGATCTGGCTATGGGGCGAGGACGCGGTCTCCTTTGAGGGTCGTTTCTACCCAGCGCAACGGGTGGTTTTGCCCGATGGTCATTCGGGCGGAAATACAAAACGATCCTGGATTCGACCGTCCTCCCTGCCGAGCAGGGAGCAAGGTATACAGGGAATCGGAGCGAGGGGACATTCTTTCTGGTAAATCATATATCCGCACAGGAAATAACGGAAAGTGTGTTCATCCTGTCCCATCATGTTCATCCGTCCAATGTTCCCCCGCTCTCGTTGCGCCATTTTAAACAATCTCATACCTGCAGCAAACCGTCAATCTTTTTCCCTCCGATACGGGTAGCGAGCATCCTTAATCAATTTTCTGCCGCAAGTCTTGAAGTGATTATATTTTACTATTGTATATTTTTTTTTTTTTTTTTTTTTTTCCCTGCAACAACATCGTCTACAGATTTTTACAAATATTTTCCGACAAATTGTACGAACCTCGAGGGATGGAAAGAATTCGCAATAGGCGGGTCTCTTTGTTGTTGTACCGAGTCGAAATCCGAGATTACAGTGACATTTATTTCTTTCTTTTCGACGGGATCATATTGATGGTGCATGAAGGCCGCGGGAGAAGGACTGGCGTAGGTTATCGTGATTCGAGGTATCAAAGAGCGAGGGGGAATTACGAAGACGCTCCGTGCTCACCGCTGTTGGGCACACACGCCCACGTCTGTATTTCAAGAACCCTGCATGGGATTTACGAGATGGTACATAGAGGCGCACACGCTCCCCTCGCGGCAGATCTATTCGTACTCCTGGTATAGGTATACCCACTTTTTTTCGTTTCTTTCTTTCTTCGATTCGGACTCTCTCATACCGACTGCACGGGTCATGCGAAACCCGCTGATCTCTTTCTCATGAATGCGGAGGATTGAAATACATTTTCTTTAATTCCTTTCGTCTCCACTCCTCCCGCCTCCGTCTTTGCGAAAATAATCATGCTCTTTGAAAAGACGTCGCGCTATACCAAATCTCCGACGGTCCATATAACGCGGGCGTTACTGATATAGGTACACACCGTACGTATATATCCTTAGAATTCCACCGGGGTTTCACCCTCCTCCCTGCTTCGCGTGCGCGGTGATCAAAGACGTAATTATCCATAAAAATCTATTTCTTCCTCCCTTTTTGCGTATCTCTTACCACCTACCTTTCCACTTCACCGCCGTTGCTCGCCATCCTTTCCAAATCCGCGAAGAAAGATCGATCCTTTCGTCACTCGAGTTTTCCGCTAACATATTCCAACTTCCTATAATTGACACGTTCCGAAAACCCGATCAATCGTCTCATTCCGCTTGCTGCAGCAGAAACCTGCCATTTGTTTATCATTTTGTTTTCATCGTGATAACGGTGATTCCCGTTGCGTACCCTCCATTCGTTCATGAAACTGTGGCATTCTCCCAATATTCTCGGGAATGCTTGCCGCGTAATTTGGCACATTCTCGCGAGCGAGGCATTTTGATTATCGTAGGCCACGTGGTGACAAGGAGACTCCAAGGATGCGATGAAAATCTCTCGGAAGAAGTATAGCGCGGAAAGAGGAATAAAACGAACGGAAGAAAGAAAAATCGGTGAAGAAGCTTTACTCTCTCCGTTTCCCTCGCTCGTACGGCATTACAAGCGCAATAGATAGCGCCTTTCCTGAAGCTTTCACGGTTATTATACTTGAGATATTTACCGCCGTCTACAAGGATCAAAGTGATATTGTGCAATAGCTCGCGTTACGGTAGCTTATACACACTACTCCTGGTCGGCCCATCGCAGCGGCTGTCCAAACCTCCTATTATTGTTTGCCGAGTGATAAAAGCTTCAACTCCTGTTTGTACGTCTCACAAATCCCCCCCCCCCCCGATTTGGCGCTGCGCATCTCAGCGAGTTCGGTTCGGTTCCGTTCGGTTCGGTTTGCCTTACTTTGCGGGCGAAGGACCGTCTTGTTCGTGCAGTGTGTATCAATGATATACTTCGAAGGAAAAAGTTAGCAAATGATCAGTTCCAGGCGTGAGGAAAAAGATGGAAATTGAATAGAGAAATGTTCGCATACAATATCCGTGGACAATTATTGTCGTTATCGATGAGAAGGTACCTTTTATAACAATCATATTACAGGTACATTGGTATGTATAACACGATCGAGAGATGCCGGCAAGTTTTCAGGATCTACGGCCGGCAGGGGGGATAGGTGGTGATTCTCCGCTGGAGCTTCAGCCACTTGAGGCTGAAATTCTATTTCACTGAGGCAAGAGCGAAGCGAAGATGACAAAGTCGAGGAAAATTGGAAAATTGCTTCTTCTAGTGGCGGGTTCCTCCACCGATGCAGTAAAGCGCCGTCTTGGTCCGCTGGGAACGAAATATAAAGCTCCTGCAGGGCTGAGTAGATTCTCGGCTTCTTTGTTGAGAGCTCGAGACGACAGACACGGGAGAGAAAGAAATTCCAACTGCATGCGGTTGATTCGCGGAGAATATTGATAAAATCTTTGCGAAAGAGTAACCTGACGTGACAATTTTAAATCAAGAATAACGGTAATAACGACGAGTCGAAATTCTGCCGAGAGACCTTAATTCGAAAGGACTCTATTTATTTCTCCCGATTTTGTTCACCCTTATTCTCACCGGACTCGATACAGACCCTGCTCCGATTCGGCGGGCCGCCGCCATGCCGCGACTTACCTTTACGGGATTTTCTGATTCGGTCACATAAAGGTTACCGGACAGGCAGGGTGCTCGCGTGGCAGAGCGTACAATAGGAAGACGAGCCTGATCCCTTGGCAATGCGTTGCGAGCATATAGGCGGAGATCTTTTAATACTTTATCAAGTCAGCCGAGCTGGACGTCCCCAACCGATACTTGCTTCGTGCAACCTCCGAACTGCTTTATCGTGCACCGCTTTCGGGATGAGATTTTCAACAGAAACCTAAGTTTCATACGTAACGTCAATTTCTTCACTCTACCTGTCGATTCACCCTCATGGAATATGAAAACATCCTTCGTACAATGGGCCGGTCGGACGTTTGTTGATGCGGCGATGGAAGGAAATGGTCGGGATGAACAATCGAGCACAGTTGAACGTGACCCGGGAAATGGAATTCAGGAAGAATTGTGCGGGAGCAGTATCGACTCAACTATAATGCTGACTTTCAGAGTATATTTATTTACGAAATCAAATCTATGTGCAAATAGGGGGGTAGTCATGTTTTCTTTTGCTTATATTTATTACAGTTGAATAATAATTCTTAACAATTGACGATGAAATCGCAATAGTCGTAGCTATTTTATTTTACGCAGATGCACACCTACGAAGGTGGACGGCTGCAGGCCCGTTAAAGGCGATCGGTGCCGTCTGTTAACATCTATTTAACGTACAAATGACACGTGCGTCCTTGATAGGCCAAAATCCACCTCTGCAGATGTATGTTAGACAGGCTATTCTAATAATCCCAAGTACGCGTACAATTTTACCGTTAGTTTGGGATATTCGTACGTTTCGATACATATCACACACACACACTCATTGTATATCCGGTATACTTGTACAACAATATCGGCGCGTGGGTAGCCGCAATATGAATAAATTAATTGTATCGGTTATTTGCGCTCGGAATTAGTCGTATGTCAGCCTGTTGCACTTTATTACATTTGAAAAATTTTGAATCGCGACTTTTCGGTGATAAAATTAGTACGACCGGCAGATGCATTTCAAGTATTGTAATGCGATTCGGGAATGGGACGTTTATTATGAATAATAGGGATAATTCGGTAATGCAAAGTAAGTCTTATGTGATATCATATGCTGAACGCGACTGCATTAATCCCAAAGTAAGTTTGTTAAATATGATGAGACCGTTGTTTTCGGTAAATCATCAGTCGACGAAACTGACTAGATTGTCGATAGGTTGAATATCTTATTGCTCACATTTGATCCGTATGTTAGCTGATTTCATCGTGAAGCCGATCAAGTACAATAATTTTTATTACGGTTACTTTTTTTCACCAAACGCTACCATTCTGACTAGAAATATTGTCGCCGATCTGATATGCCTATAATTGAATCATCTTACGATAGATAAGAGATATACTAATCTACGACACAGGATTAATTATACCGTACAGCTAAAGCTAAACATTTACGATGATTCGGTCAGCTTGACTAGAAATTATACTTGTTGGATCTACTACTGAATAATTATCCCGGTCGTTCGGACCGAAAGGGCTCATTGAGAGAGGCGGTGCTCGAATTGCAGAGATTGGGGTGACCGAGCCGCTAGTGAATAGCTCATTGTCAGCAAAACATTCCCAATTGTATATTTAATTGTATTCGATGAGTTTTCAAGGGTCTGTAGTCCCAGTTGACGGGTAAGGCATCCTCGCCGTACCTTTTAATTTTGGCAGGAATTTCGATACCTCCGCGTCCAATCCAGGGAAAGCCGGAGAGAGACAATAAATTTCCCTCTTTTCCTAATTTTCAAATCTCGGCCATAGAGGCATTCTGTCGAATTTCAAGGCAGGTAGTGAGAAACATACAGACACAGAGATCAGACACGCGTATTCAAAAACTTTACCCAACATGCCACATTCAATTTGCAAATAGCAATTACATGTATATAGTAATTGTAGATAATTACTGTCATAATTATTTTCAACCAGTGTATGACTATCAACTATGTATGTACCTTTACACGCAAAATACCAGTGACGATTCCCTCACACTTTCACGTGATAGTTTCGAATTACGATATGTCCTTGGGTCGCCCAGACCATCTGTTGTTGGGTTTTAGGTAGGACGATCAACTTCTTGGCTTCTGCACCGTGTAATATGCACCTATACGTATCGTAGTGCGGTTATTCTTCTTTGATTAAAATTACGCCAATGCGATACGACTAGACAAGAGATATTTGTTTAAATAATTTACAGAAACTAGATAACGTTACACCTATGACAGACTAGACTTTTACTTTGACTAGACGTTACCGACTAGATGCGCATTTAGACGCTGAAATCACATATATCGCAGATTTTACAATTAGATCCGGTGATTCTAAGGTCGGACTTTATACGTTAAACTGTTATATGCGCGGTTGCCTTAATTATCTTTGATATCGTTAGCTGTACGACCGTGAATCAATCATCACTTACCAATCTGCATTCATTATTATCAGTGGGTACTCACCCGCGATGATTGACTGGTCCGGGTGAAAATATACGACTATAAAAAAACGTTTTTACATACGACCATAAGAACGTAAGGTCTGTTCGAGAAGCTTCTAGAAAATTTTTGGCTCTGGTTTTTAATGGATCTACGTAACATCACCTTCCGTCAACAAGAATACTATATAATTGTCATCGATTCTTGATTATTTCTAATAATATTTTTCTCAGTATCATACTCTTGAGTAACCCACTGCGATGCTATCTACACATTTACAATGTACAGGTACTATTACCGCGTATACTATTTTATAATCTATCAATTTTTCTCGTTACAACTAATCAATGTACAACGATTTACAATGTTTCACACTCATTTTAGAATTGTTTTTCTTTCATGTTCGACAATTCTTCTTGAAATATAAAATTTTATGAACAATAATCGGGTGACAATGTCGATCCCATCGTTATACAACAGACATACGTATATGACTCTAGTGTTGACGCTGAACCGTATGATCGTTTTCGAAAAGTTGTTTATTCCCCTTATTATAAATCAGATCGGTTGACCAGCATTGCATAATTAAACATACAGTATTAACACGGAGAGAGCAATCGGAAAATCTGGAACGGATAACCAACTGAATCGTGAAAAATAAACGATCGATGGATACGATACATGTAATTTATTCGATTCGTCAAGTCCGAATAACGAATAACTTTCAGAGCGAATGAGAAACTTATCAGCCGAACGCGTATACAATGCGCTGAATTTGACTATTTACATTTGCTTACGGGTAGATGCGATGTTTGTCTGTTGCTCAATTGAAGCGTGGCATCTCTCTCGAGAATCGCTGTTACGAAAACTGCCACAGTTGGCGAATTTAGCAAACGGGCCGAAAATATCGCGAGCAAAGGTACGTAAATGAAAAATCTGAAGGTACCGGAATGACATACCTATGCTATAATGCCGATGTGAACGTGTGGCCTAGAACGATACTTACTACACCCCGTTCGAAGCGCCATGCCAGTGGCGTGCGGTGTTTCGGTAATTTGTTTGTCTCTCGGCTGACGAGAGCAAAGCATCCAGAGCTAAAAACGACTTTATCTCAAGAATAATAGAAGCAATAAGAACAGTAACGATGTAACGATAATGACAGCGTTGACGGCGGCGCTATAGCCGCGAAGCCCCTGCACGCCAGCCGAAGTCCGAAAATTTTGTTTCAGTACTCACGACTTGTTTCGAATGCCCTGAACGTCCGGTAACCCCCGCCCCTTCCACCCATCCGAAAAACCGTCCGCCTCGTCGCCGTCCGGTCTCACATAAGATCAAGACCGAATCTCCAGTAGGGTCCCGGCCTCCTGGGCAATGGTCTCGCAGGAAATTGGTGTCAGGGTGCTTCGCAGGTCAGGGCCGAAACTGCAAGGTGCGCGCCGTTCGTCCCGCTGGCCGCGGGCGCCGGTGCCGCCGACTCGGGATGCTCTGCGGCGAGGTGCTTGCGTAGGGCGGCCTGCCGACCGAACTTAGCGTCGCAGTTCGAACAGGCGAACTCGGCCCCGATGCTCGCGGGCTGGCTAGAGGGGCCGTCGGGCTGCGGGTTGGTGGTCCGGGGCTTGTGCCAGCGGCGGTGGGAGGCGAGGTTGGCTGGGCAGGAGAACCGCTTGTCACACTCCGGGCATCGGTACTCGACGTGGGCGATACGGGAGCAGCGGTGCTGCGCGAGCTGGAAGGCATCCCCGTGCAGCTGCCGGCAGAGCCTGCACTGGTAGGGCCCAAGCCGGTTCTCGATCTTTGCCAACTCGGCCCGCGCCTCCACGGTAACCTCGACGACGTTGAAGGCGGGATCGATGTCCCCGGTAACGACCGCCTCGTCGGGACCGAGGATAACGGTCCCGGATACGGGGCTGCTCGTGTCCTCGTCGAACTTCAATCGTCTCGCGTGCTTCTTCTTCGACCTCTGCGGCCCCCCCTTCTCGCCCTTCTCGCCCTTGTCGCCGTGCAGGGCCAACGCCGGGGAGCCACCCGAGCCCGGATCCTCCCTTGGCCGTTTCCTCGGGCACTGCGGCGGCGACGGCGTGCTCGGCGGTGTCATCGGCGCGCTGATGCCCTGAAGGTGGTGTTGCGGTGTTGTCGGCACTCGCGGCGGCGAATAGCCGCTCGACTCCGGCTGGAATCCCTCGGCCACCACCGTCTGCTCCCGACGCAGATTTACCTCGGGCTCGTGGTCGATCGTGCTCATCTCCGCTCTGCCGGGGCTCGGCTTTAGCGACAAGTCCAGGGGGCTCGGCGACGCTGGCCGCTGGACCGTGTGCCACGTGGGGAACGCGTGGTGGTGCTGATCCGGTATAACCGAGTACTGCTCCGCCTCGAAGGACGAGGTGCCGGCGTAGGCGGCCGCGTATCCCGACCCGTCATCGCCGTACCCGTAACCACCCGCGAGGTACTTGATCCCCGGCGATACGAACGCCCGCGGCAAAGTCCCGTGCAGCATCCTGACCCCTCGCTCGGATCGCGGCTCGTTCCGAGGATCCTTGCGGATTTCGCGCTTCTTCTCTAAGATTAACGTTCCGACGTCGGTCGTTCGTTCGCCGTTACTCTCGAGTCACGAGCCTCGCTATCTGCCACGGGTTTCATCGAACGCGCGTTCTCCGCATTCCCAATCTCCGCTCTCGGCCAATTTCTGCACTTGACAGAAATCGGTGCCACCTCTTCCCTGATCGATCTTGTAATCTTCGACAGCCTTAGACCCGCGGTATAAGGCTCCGAGATTCAGTTCGCCGATGCGTCCGTGATGCGTAGTTCCTCGACGACGGAGCAGAATTGGAAAATGCAGATTGTCTCGTATGATTTCTGGTTACTTTGGTGGTAAAACGGCGTCCGTCACTTTTGCACTGTCTTCAGATCGTCACAGTATTCGTTGCTCGTCCTGCCGGTTCCAAGAAGAAACCCCCGTGATAACGTTCTACAAAAGCCTCGTTCGGCTTTGCGCCACGTCGGCCTGCCTCGAGACGTGCGACGTGCCGGCGATGGCTAGACGCCGTTTGACGCCTGTACCGCGCGCGTCACCTCTCCTATACCCCGAAGCCCCGCCCCGGAGCTCCCGGCTCCGGGCTACGATTGGCTCAGCCCCCCTCCCCCCCACCCGCCGCTCCACGGCTCGGCCGTGTCGCCGCGTCCAACCGAGATCCCCGTTATGCCGATCTACAGTAACAGTTTTGCGACGCGCCGAACCTGTAGACCCGACAGGACCACCGCGGGACACGGGGCGAAGGTTGAAGACTATTTGACAATTTTCGAACGACAGTTCAAGACTGAGCCCCGTCGGATCTGTCGGCTTTGGAAAGAAATTTCAGATTCATAATGAAACCGATACAAGTATAGGTACAGCCCGGACTTTATTCGGCTCCGATCGTCTGGTTATCGTGGCGTTTGACGTATTTCAGGGGAAAAAAACCGAACATATGCCTATGTACGTACATACGTGTATATCGCATGCAGAAATAAGATTCACTAATCCAGCAGACAAATAAGAGTCGGTACGGAGTCTGCAGACGGATAAATCCGTCGTAACGTTAAGAATTCTTATCACGATGCTCGAAAATCGAATTGTCGAATTTCAAGGTGCTCATTCAATGTACCTACATAAGTATATTATAGAAGACGCAAAGTTTTGAGAGCGATTCCAAGAGGTTTCGTTGAAATCGCTTTGTGTTTAGGGATTGCGAAACACGAAAATGTGTGTTTTTTTGGACAATTTTTGTCATTTTCAGACATTAAAATTATTGCTCCTGTATGCCACATCGTCGTTACAATTTATTCATAAAATTTGATAAAATACACGGCATTCAATAGTAGAAGGCTGTCAAAGTGAATATCCGTTCGTCATTGTGAACGTTTGATGCAATTTCTAAAGACGCTATGGGGGTCGATTTTCGATTCTTCAAAAACACGCAACGTTTTCTTATCAATTAATTTTCTCTTACGGCTACTTTTAGTCTTGGCATAATCCACGGAGCATAGTAGAACAGCGATTGATAAAAAATTTCTGGATTCAAACTGTTGCTGATACAAATAATTTAACTTTCCGGCAAGGTCAAAAACTAATTTACGTATACCAAAGTACGTTCAGTTTTTTTTTTCCATTACCTGACGATTTGAAAAGGATTCAAAACCCAAAAGTTGTATCGAACAGCAAATTATATTCATTAAATTATTTACTATTACATTAGGACATGAGCGAAACAAGCGGCGATGTGCAAATGCTCTAGTTAGTCAGTGGAAAAGTTATACCTAGAATTGTATATCCACTTTCAATTCCTTTTCTTTCTCTCATCTGTTCCATAACTATGTAAAGTTATACCGCTTCACCCGGCCCATATCTCATGACCCGTCAAGCTTAGACCGTATGTATATGCGAACGCTTTAATTTTTTTGTAGAATTTGATGCAGCTTCGGATACCGAGGTTAAAAAATATACTTTTCCATTGAGAAAGAATAGATAAATAAATGAAGTAGAAAAATAAAAAAAATAAAAAAAAAAAACAAGTCGACTCGTGCACGTGTTGCTAATGGTTCCGCTTGCAATAAACGTGATACAACCAAATTTTTCTCCCTTCGAACTCTGAACATTTTTTATCCAACTTTTCTCCGCGTATCACGTTTTTTCCTGAGATATCGGCTTGGGGTGGTTGAAGAAAATAACCCTGTACGGAAGAATCTCGGACTCGCTCGTGGATGTATCTACTGGACAGTCCGCGATTCCTTCACCGCCGAGTGTCGAAGTTAAAAATGGTGATAAAATGTACCGTGTAGGTATATCTCCTCGGCTGTAAGGTTATTTGAAAATACGGCTAATCAGACGGTAGACCGGAATTTATCATCGGTGAGTTGTGACGCTGGGGTGCGTGAGTCGAGGCGAGCGGACGCGGTGTCCGAGGCGGCGGGCTGAATGACGAGTCCACCCCAATTGCCTTGGCATGCGTTATCGGGCGGCCTACGGCAACGTACGAATGTAAGCTGCACGGTTACGGCGTGATTAGGGATGCGGTGAAAGAATAAGAAAGCGACGAAGAGATGGCATGAATGCATATTGTGTGTATATAATAACTGTAGTCCACGATAATTGTACCTGTACACGAGTGTAATGGATGTACTTGTACTGCAGATGCATCGCGAATTTCCCCTCCTTGGAAGCCAGCACCTAATCCAGATTTCTATCTCCCAGCCGGCCTCGCTACCGGAATTTATATCAACAGGCACAACGGCTCGATACGTTTGTTTTATTTACGCGCATGAACTTCCAAGCACGTACAGTATAATTGTTCAACGAACGTCGCCACGCGTGGGTGGATGGTCACTCGATGATTGACGATCAGCACAAGCAACGAGCAGCGTGCATTCCGAAGAGCCGTATACTATACGACGGTTGGCCGATTATTGACTTATAGATTCGAGACACTCGACAACAATCTTTCTTCAGTTCCGCCGGAATTTTGGATTCGCAACAGTTTCAGTTTTACCAGTGATACCATTCGACGGTTTTACTCGTTCGATTACGCGTCGGCAGCTTGCATATATCCTCGGAATCGACCAAGTCTAAATGAGAGATAAACGGAGAGGCTTGCCAGTTATCAATGCATATGAATTATGCAGCTGAATCCACAGTCAAGTCTGGGGACCTGGACTTTTTGCAGAACTCGCTGGCTTTCCGTTAATCCGGGTCTCGCGGGAGACGCGAGACGAGAAGATCGTGCAGATGTATGTGTGCGAGACCAAACAATTGCTCCGTAATTGGACTAGGGCTGAGACCAAGACTTTGTTCTCAGGTTTTGGAATGACGAAGGAGAGGAAATGACAACTTGCGTGTTTCCCCGCAATTACCGTTGCCAATTTTGTCGCTGTTTGGGGTGAAAGAGGTGCGGTAACCCGGTTGATTGTCGACGTTTTTCAAAATTTCCCGCACTGCCTGTGATTCCTGATTTCGGTTGTAGTCGTGCTTTTTTGATGCCGTTGATTCCTGCTACCCTATAATCAGGCCAAAAGCGCGATTTTGAGCTGCTTATGGGCTTACCCGATGGATGGTGTTTACGGTGCAGCTCTCTGCATAAGCAATAACTCGTCGTTCCTGCAAATGAAAATTATCGCGGCCGAGGCACGCATAGACGGTAGATTTGTTTCGACTCCGGTATAAAAAAAAAAAACAAAAAATTTGTAATACGACAGGGACAAGGGCTGGAATCGCTGAAAAGCATGCAGCGAATATGAAAGGCCAACTCGAGTCAAAAACAGCTACCTGCCATCGGCTTGTTTCGACGATCCGGAGAAACGATTGTCGCTGGTACTCTCATACAGAGCCGCGTGTGATTTATTTTGTTTACCAATTATACTTTGACCCTCGGTCCTCGTGAATAATCGAAAACGTGTAAAGTCTAGCCAGGTTCGGTACTTTTGATATTCGCAGCCCAAATTTTGCCAAAACTACTTTGTCATTCCGCTCTCTCTCATTCCACTGCAGTTCTGTAAATTAAATTTATGGATGTGTAACCTATTTATTTCGCAATCCCAAGACTAAAATTTTCACACTCAGCTCCCTTTACTGTAGGTTATATTTCTTACGGGTTCGCTTGCTGTGTTACACGTCATGTGTTCCTTGCTTCGCATTATAAAAACGTACATATATAGGTATGCACCATTCGTCTCGTACAAGTTATACAAATTGACGAAATTATGGTATAAATAAATTCGCAGGCGGTGTTTGGACGCGTGTACATATCGTTCGAAGAGTAGATTACACACCAATTTATAGTCAGAGCCAACCCCTTATATAAAAAATCACTAAAAAATACTTTTCGTGCAATACGTTTATCTCATTATAGGGTATAAATAACGGTTCTCCAAAACAGTACTTTAAAATATCCGCCCACCGCAAAGCCGCCTATAATTAGCGTATAGAGAGACGCAATTTCTAACAATACGCGGAGTCGTCTATTCGGACCGTTCGTGTGCTTTGTTAATATCGGCGTAATAACCCCTCCTTCAGCCCTTAAACATTTCATACTTCGCGGCACATGTTAAAAGCACTTTTTCCTCGCGAAGATCGACGCCGCATCTGTCGCACGGCTCAATTATGGCAATAATATACTGTAACCACACGGAGAACAATTACCTTGTACCGCGTATGCGCGTGTTTCTTTCCGGTCGTTCTCTGTGCCTTTGTGCAATTTCATCCCCGTGCACTGATTTCGCCGAGGAACTTACGCACCGAAGCCAACCTCCAAGGAAAACGTTCATGTTGGATTCATAATGCAGCAGCGATTAGCCATACGTTAGAGAAATCGTAAGCCCTTTAACGTTACACCCATACCGGCGTACGAAGCTAGACCGGCGTCGGCTCAGACGCCGCGGAACCTGCCGACTCTCCTGTAGGCCATGCATATTTGATGCGATTTTAATGTGTCTCTGGTCCATCCGCCTCCCCTCCTCCAGCATCCCATAGCTTCGACGAAGAGCCGGGAGAGTGTGCTGTGATGCTCTAATCGGCTTACCGAACCGCCCGCCCTCGCTCCCTGCGACCGGCGACCGGTGACCGGGTGTATATACCTATAGTTCATCCCTATACCTACGTGCAGATACGTAGGGCGACGTATATTTTTATACGCATATGTATACATGTATGTATAATATCTACATGTACGCGCACGCTCGGATATACGGTATTATATGCGCATGTCTATATACGTGTGTGTGTGTGTGTGTGTGTGCGTGCGTGCGTGCGTGCGTGTGTGTGTGTGTGTGTGTGTGTGTGTGTGTGTGTGTGTGTGTGTGTGTGTGTGTGTGTGCACCTAGGTAAACACGTATACACGAGGACCCAATCTCCTCCGAACGACAGCTATTACTTTGTGGTTTGCCGGGGTGTAGCCTATGCGGGCTGGCTTACTTGCGGGATATATTTGAAGGATATGGACTCGATGCGACCCGTAACCCCGACAGCAAAGCCGGAACAGTTCCAAGACTTTTACCGAGATCGCATAAAAATTTGTTAGTGTATGCAGAGACTATTTGATTGCCGCGATAACGGTTAATTTGCAAGAGGTTTCGATGCGGCATGCCGCGTGCTGAAGTGATTCGTCGTGTTCCTTCGCCGTGGATCTCCCCCACTATCATGAGAAACTGTGATAACAGGCGGGTAGAGAAACGAACTGGATGTATCTCTCTGTTATTGTTTTCAATTGGTACCTGTACATAATTGTGGAAATGTTTTGTTACAGTGGGTACTGTACTGCGAACCCGCGGTGCCTCGGGCCAGATCGAAGACGCATTATTGGATCGTGTTACGATAAACACTTGCACGAGCCCTTTTGCAGCTTGCCAATCAGGCCGCCTGGCTTTCCTTGTTTCCACGTTCACCCCTCATCTCCGTTGCTACAGAGGACAACAACAAAGGTAACTGAGAACGATAGCAAATAAACAGATCGTAATGCAGACTGCAAAGTTGAAGTGAATTAAAGGAGAATAGTACCTAAGTATCAAGCAAGGTCGTCTATTCGCGGATCGAACGATCTGTAACGTCATTATAAGATACCATTAGGGCGTAGCCGGTGAAATAGATGTGTTCACATTGCTGTGTTGATCAGTACTCTATAAGTACTGGCTAGCTGGTCCGTAGCAACTTGTGGTGATCATGGCATCGCTCAATTGTTGGATGCAAACTTCTCGAGGGATGTGGTCGAGATTGCTTCTAGTTATCTCTGAAATAGCTGGACGCTTTCAGCCACGCGGCCACGTATCGAATTTCTAGAGGTATATTTGCATGGTTTCAACGTCCAGCTGCAGGGTTGTAAGATTACCTTATAACGATTTTTATCTGGAACCATTCTACCAAGAATTCTATAAGGGCCCCTCGCATTTTGTGAACATTTACTCGCGTACAGGGGTACGTTTCATAATTCGTATTGCCTGCACGGCGACTGTTAAACGCGAAAGATGTCACGTGGGAATGATGACAAAATCCTGGTTTTCAATGCGACAAAAGGATTATATTCTAGAAAAAAAAAAAATCACGTAAAAGAAATTGTCGAATAACTCAAGCATAGCCAATCGAGATCCGGCTGCTCGGTCTCCATCCGTGTTGATCGTATAGCGTAAATTTCACACTAACAATAAATCTACAGTGCTCCGCGATTTACGCTCGTTGATGCGGACGAGCCACAGAAAAGGATCCCCATTCCCAACCAGTCGTTATTTATCACTCGAGCCACGTTCGGCTCGTGCGGTAACATGCTTCCTGCATTTGGAAAGCAGCTGTCGGTAGGTACCTGTTTCACCGACGTACGGCTCGAAGCAAAGGCAGAAAAGTGAAAGAACAAAATCTCCCCCTTGAAAAGCAAATCAAGGTACAGAAACTCTGCAGGAAACTGTGCGCGGTAATTAATTCACGTTGCGTTGTGCATGAGGATGAAGTATGACAATGCGCCAAGTTCATGTAATCTAATAATCAAACTAATGAATCAGTCAAATACCAAATAGGTGAAATTTTATTTTTCAGCTTTTTGTTCGTATGATTTCACACAAGTTGGTTGAAATAGCCTGGTTCGACACGAATGTTTTTTTTTTGTTTATTTCTATTTTTTTTTTTTTTTTTTTTTTTGTTTCGAAAAGTCGATCATTGTTATGTCGTGTTTGTGTTACGTGTGCGGAAATACCGCACACCGGCTCATCCTTGAAAACATTCACCTACCCAAATGTCACACCTACTTATGACAGAGCAGTGCATATTAATATTAATTCTTTCTGGTACTGCTGCGAAAGTTATACTTGGAAAAACATGTAGTTGATAATACAAGTGGTGATTTTCTTGGACAAATTGCCCGCGATATTCCCGAATGGTAACTTTTGATACAATCGTTACAACTGCTGGTATGGCATAATCATGGTCTTCGACACAGGTGTGGGCACTCTGTCTCTAAAATTGTAGCGAAGGTGACACCGACGTTGTGAACTTTTGCCGCATTTTTGCCGCTAGCGCCAGTTAGGGGGAGGTCAATGCATTTGTAGTGGTAGAGGCACTTATTGGGTGCTTTCCATTTACTGACTCGAGTCGACTTGTGTCGCTATTTCTGGTGTATTCCTTTGCCCAGATTGGCCGGTTACACCAGAAATAGCGACACAAGTTGACTTGAGTCAGTAAATGGAAAGCACCCATTATAGGCATGCACTTGTAGTAACCGGCCTCCGAGATTGCAACGCTCCGGTCTTTGGTGCAAAAACTAAGAGACACAAGCTTCGACAAGATTACGCGGCGTTCAACGGTAATGAGATAGGAGTACCCAGACCTGTGTAGAAGACCGTGGGTATAACGTACCGGGACAATGCCTAAAAGGTTAATTAACGATGCGAACGACGCTCGCTGGCAGACAGGCAACTGAGCTTAAATCTCGGGTGCTTTGCTGCACGTAAGATGTAATTTCGGTTGCCTATCTGCTGGCGATGCGTCGTTCGCAGGCGCAGCGTTAACCTTCTAAGATCCTCCCGGTTACGTATGTACGTACATACATTATACAGATGTGTATGGTTTCAAGTTGGAAGAACTAAGCTGGGTAGCAATTATCATCTGCTTCATCTTTGATTCCAAAATTCCTGAAACAGTTCTACTATCACTGTTATCACTGGGGCGTAATAACAATTAATAAACCGAATGAAGAGGGAAAGAGGAAAACAAATTCCACCATCCCGCGCACAGTGACGCAAATGTTGGCGAACCTTTGAACAATAATATAGGCATACAGATATCACAAGGTTTTGGTTAATCCAAGATATTAACGTAAACTAGTAACGGTATGGTGGACAATCCGAGAAATCGATGCAAAGTACTTCCGTGTTGGTAGTGGCCAGAGCTCAGAGCAGAGGCCTGACAGGCAGTGTGGGGCGTCCCGAGCGTTAGCAGGACCTTATCGGAAGAATAGGAGGGTTTCGTCTCTGTGCATACGGCCCGCCCAGCCATCGTCCGTAATTGCCTAGCGTCGGATTGCGACGCTGTGTGAATTTGTCGGGATTCCCTTAACCATCTGCGGAGCCAGAGACTCAGCCATGCGATCTCACAGTCGCATTCAAGTGGGTTGCCGGATACCTGCAAGCCACCTGTAAGAGAAATTTCATATTTTTCATCTTCTTGAGGTGGTCAACACGAACGGGGAAAAAGATGGAGAAAAATGTCTACAGATCCCGTATTTACTCGTTACGGAGGGCCAAAAAATTTAATCACCAGCCACCATGTTTGTCCCCACCGCTTCCCACGAAAGATTTCCGTATATTATTGACGGGCTGAGCTCGTTTATGTGGTTGTCCCTCAGGTCCAGAGTCAGCTGTGACAGTCGCTTAGTCAGGGACAAAAAAATATCGGACTGGAACCTCTGTACTCGGGTGTTTTTTATCCTAAGTATAAGCTCGCCACCTTCAATGGTTGAGAATGCCTCCGAGGTAACGGTCTCTAAGTCACTCCCGGTTATTGTGAGTTCCTTGAGCTGTTTCGAAAACGCGTTCTCTATCTGGTGCTTTAGCACGTTTTCCTTTATCTCTATTTCCACGAATTTCAACGGCAGACCGCTGAGCAGAAACCGCAAGTGAAATCCCTCCGCCTTCGGCCATGTCTGCACCTGAAGGTATTTCAGGTATCGCAAGTGACTCAGCGCGTCCCTTTCTACACTTCGAACGCTATTCAAATTCTTGATGTTCAACTTCTCCAGCCTTGGGTACCTTGAGAACATTTCCTTCGTCAGTTCCTGCGGATAAATAGGAAAAAACATCTCGCGTTGCCGTTGGACTTGGCCTAAATAGAATACTGATTACTACCTCTATAATGTTCCCCGAGACGTCCAGTTCCCTGAGATGGTCAAGCCTGACACCGGGCATGAATTTGACTAGATTTTTTACGAGCCTCAAAGTCCTCAGCTCCTCGAGGTACTGGAAATCGTTATTAGAAATGGAGCTGATACTATTGAGCGACAGGTCAAGTACACTTAAATTGGCCAGGGGTAGGATAGGCACTTTTCCAAGACTGCATCTGGCTAGGGATAGCTGTCTCAGGTCCGGTAAGTAGTGGAAGAGCTCTTTGAAATTTGCCTGCAGACTGTTGTGGGAAATATTCAAGGTGAGCAGTTTTCCAAGTGCGACGAAAGAGTTGTCGGGTAGTATAGTCAGCCGGTTGTGGGCCAAATTTAGAGAGTTCAGAAGGGAGGTTGGAAACGAGGCTGAGTCGAGATGGTCAATGAAATTGTTTCCCAAGTTGAGGTCGCGCAGGGTGTAACCGACCTCGGCGAACGATGTCGAGGGAACGACATAGAATATGTTGTTACTCAGGTCGAGTATTTCGATTTGGGTGCCTTCAAAAACGTCCCTGGGTAAGGAACGGATTTTATTTCTCGCAAGGTTGAGTACGCGGAGTTTTTTTAAATTTCTGAACTGCTCCATCATTAGCTGGTTTATACTGTTACCGCTGAGGTCGAGCTGCTGCAGCGTTTCGAGACCATAAAACGCCTGCTTACTCAGCACTTGAATTTTGTTGTTCCGCAGGTTCAGGTACTCTAGATGCTTCAAAGTGAATGCGCCGGACTCAACCGCTGTGACAAAGTTGCCGCGTAAATCCAGGGTTCTCAGATTCGGTGTGCCGTTGAACGCCGTTCCGGGCAGAGACGTGATGTTGTTGAAGCTCAGGTCCAGGTGTCGCAGGGTCGGCAAGTCCCCGGGAATAATTGAGCTGATGGCGTTGAAAGAAACGTTCAGGGTAAAATCGTCGCTGCCACTTTCATGGATCGAGTCCAGGTTAAGCTTGCCTAAGTAGTTGAACTCGAGGTGCAAGAACTGGAGACTCTCGAGCTGGCTGAACGTCCCGGGGCTTAGGTGGGCTATTTTGTTCTGCGCGAGGGATACCGTGACCAATTTCCGGCACGAGCTTATCGACGATGACGTTAGAAAGTGGATACGGTTGCCCGACAAGTCGAGTGACCGCAGCTCCGTCAGGTTGTGGAACGTGTTGGATGGTATGGTCTCGAGGAAATTATAGCCGAGTTTGACGTCGCGAAGCTCGAGGTGGATCGACGAGTGGATTATCTGCTCTGGTAGGTACTGAAGCCTGTTCGACTCCAGGTTGACGTACCGCAGTTTCTGGAACGAGTAGAAGGCGGTTGTGTCGAGCACCTGGAAATTGTTGTTGTCCAGCACCATCCAGAGTAGATTCCTTAACTGCTTGAGAGCGTGACGAGGGAAAACGTCCATCGCGAATGCAAAGCTCAGCTCCAGAATCTCCAGGCTCTCTTCGAGTCCTAGGAACGCGTCATCGTCCAACTCCGTAATGTGGTTGAACGAGAGGCTGAGCTCCTTCAGCCTGTTAGCGCCCCGAAACGTTTCCGGTTTCAATTTACTCAGCATATTGTTACGCAACAGTAGGATTTCCAGGTTGGTAGCCCACTCGAAGTCTCCCGGCTGTATTGATAAAATGTTATTGTAGCCCAGGTTCAAGTGCAGCAGTTTGTTGCACTCGCTTAGCGCCCCGACAGGCACGTACTTAAGGTTGTTTGTGGCCATCGACAAGGCACGGAGGTTATTGCCGAATCCGAGAAAACTCTCATCCGAAACATTTGATACCTTGTTGTTTGCCAGGTATAGGTACGTAATGCGATTCATCGAGCGTATCGCCTCGGGGACCACGATTAGGTTGTTATTTTCCAAATTCAGGTATTCAAGGGTCTCCTCAAGGCCCTCGAACGCGTTGACGTTGATCACGCTTATGTCGTTCGACGATAGGTACAACCGCCGCACGTTTATCTTCTCGAACATTCTGGCGGGGAGTGAGGACAGTTTGTTACTGGCCATGTTTAAGTCCCGGATCTGCAGCGTCGGGTAGATATTCGTATAATTGATAGTGCTTATCGAGTTGTCGCTTACATCGATAAGTTCTAATTTCGGGCTTTCGAAGTGCGGCAGCACCAACGTCTTCATGTCGTTTCCCCTCAGGTACAGCCATGTCAAATCCTTCAGATTTCCAATGCTCGCTGGAAATTCTTTGATCAGGTTGTTGTTCATACTTAGTGTTTGTATGCGCGGTGGTAGCGCGGACGGTTCGATGCGCTCGATATTGTTGTTGTCCAGGTTTAGCCACATCAAAAATTTGAACCGCTTGAAACAGTTCGGTAGCTCGGCAATCGAGTTGTCCCCGAAGAACACGTTGGTTAGCGTGTTCGGCAGGTGGCCCCAGTTCCCATCCAAACTCGTCAAGTAATTACTGAAATATTTCTAAGTGATTACAATATCCATCTTCGTGGCGCGTATATTTCTATTCACAAATTTCATAACGCCAGCTCGTCCCTCGCTGGTTCGGCAACACCGAAAAAATGTTATTCTTCAACTTATTATCGTATAATAAAACTCGATCTGTTCAACTCTCACGTAGGAGCAACTATATTCTCTAGGTTCTCAGAGGACACTACCGTGAAGGATGCATGCTCTCAACCAAACTTACTTTAGTTACCAACGAAGGCCTACCACCTAAGAATTTGCTTGCAAGTAAAAAATTGAATTAACTCTCCCGTCCGTTCTCATTTGGCCAGGGTTTTACACGTTGTTACCAATCGCATTCATGCTCATAACGGCACGACGGCGTTTACACATGTCCAGTCTAAATGCCAAGTAGGATATCACATACAACGCAAACAGACTTGAAATGAATATTCTATGGTGCTGTTACACTTGGAAGATATGCCAGATATTATCGCGCTTCAGACAAAAATTTGCTACATACTTCGAGCATATAGTTGGGCAGGTGGCATTAGTTTACAACCATGCTGAAACTGAGAATCACATTTTTTTAGTGAGCTATCAAGGCAGCACTGCCGAGCATCGTCATCAAGAATCGCTGGAATGCTGTGAGTAACGATGAATCGTTAATGGGCTTATTTTCAACGATAACATCTAATGAGTATACTTCCTGGCTACCGCCGGGCTCACTCCTACAGCCGGTCCAGTCGGTCCGGGTGACAGATATAGGTATGTACGTTATTTACAATCAGTATCCCGAGTAAGCACGGTGTATCATTTAACGCGAAGTCTTCACAATTCACCTGTGCATGTTTAGCCAGGTCAACTTTTTCAAATTTCGGAACGCCTTGAGCGGCACCTTCGTTAAGTAATTGTAACTCAGGTCCAACGATCTCAGGTGGTCCGCCACTCCGCTGTGAGTAGAAAAATTACATAAAAAAACATTTCGTACAGCATTTTGAATTGTATACAGTGAGTTTTCATTGAATTTGGCCACTAAAAAAGTCCTGTAGCAAGTCCGGCACAGACGGTAACGCTATACCTGACCTGCCTGCGGCGCTCGCTACCATTCCCACGAAATTGAGCCCCACGTTATACACGGTGTACGCTTGTGGTCGCCTTGCTACCGGGTGTGGTCCAATTAATGGAAAACTCACGGCGTACGTGATTGCAGTTGTTTGACGGAGAATAGAAAAACAAACAAATTTTATACTCACGACAGCGATTTCTCCCCTACGAGCATCAGACGGTTGCTCATTAGACCGAGTGCCTCCACGTAGGAGCTGACCAGGGCCTCGTTTTCCAACACTTGCATGCCGGAACCCACGATGTCCAACTGCGCTACGTACCGAATCGGTATCTCTGAAACATACCGGCAGTCTCGTTTGATTTTTTGCCTCTTTCATTTCAAATTCGTTGAAAGGTTACGCGATTCACGATATTTCTTTCGAGAGAAAGTAACGAGGGTCACGTCCTCACCGGGAAAACGCGCGAAAGGCACGCCCATGCAGCTTACGTCCATCTGGGTATAATCGGCGTCGTCCTGAACCCAGCAGAGGCACATGGTGTTAAAGTTGCAGAGGACGTTGTAGGACCAGGCCACGTGCAGTCCCCAGTAAAGTGCGAAAACTGCCAGCCACATCTAAAACAATCGCAACGGTGCCCGTAGACACGCACGCGTAAGATGCGGGTGTTTTTCACAATATTGTAGAGTTCACCGAAGCGCAGCTTTTCGCAGGTGTAACGTGAATTAAAGGACGGGAAAAATAGAGAAAAGAAGCGGAGGACGCGGGGCGGGCCGAGGGGCCGTTTAATTAATGTTAAGCATCAAAGTGGGT
This sequence comes from Neodiprion fabricii, assembly GCF_021155785.1. NCBI lineage: Eukaryota > Metazoa > Arthropoda > Insecta > Hymenoptera > Diprionidae > Neodiprion > Neodiprion fabricii. The sequence goes on along the minus strand of NC_060242.1, from coordinate 29,081 downwards.
CAGTACATTGATACGCTGCACCAACATCTCTGAAAAGAAAACATTATAATTATAATACTACGGGCGGGTGGCGTAAGGGTTCGGTTTTTTTTTTTTTTTTTTTTTTTTTCTTTTACGCGCGCACGTATCGAGTACGTTTCAAGAATTAGGCGAAACCGAACGGAGCTCCGATACCGAGGTTTCGATCATTGTCATTTTTCTCTTCGCCTCGCTTCCGAACCCAGAGATATGCAGACATCGTCCCGTAATTACAAGGCACCTTGCACGCTCTCCCTGCAGCGTCTCGTACAAGGAGCGCAGGCAGGGCATAATATACACGTAACACGCCAACGTCTCAGTGCCTACTTGCATCACGAAATTGCTCGGTACTAACCTTGACTGGTATATAATTCCTTCGAATGCCTCGATAGTTGCGTTATACACGTATCGTGCGCGAGTGAGCGCATTGGTTCACGTGACGTGACGGGCCTCGCACATTCTACGGTTACCGTGATTTTTACTCGCCCCCTTTTACTCACTCTCGAAATTCGGACTTTCCACGACAATTCCCCAGTAACGTCTCAGCACTGTAGGGCGAATCGTTGCGGGGGCGCAGGCGCGCGTTGTATGGATCGCGAAATAACCGACTTTCCTCACCTCTCCACCCCCCACCCCTCTCCCGCGGATTTACCACCAATGTCGAATTGACGGTGATACTTGAAATCTATCTCTACACTATTATGCCGTTTTCATTTCATGCCGCAGCCAGTCCCGTATTAATTTTTTGCCTTCCACAATAGGTGGACGGGCTCGAGGCCCCTTAAAACTGCTTGGCGGTGATAATTGGTGCGCTTAATGTTTTGGTATTTTAGGATGGTAGTTTTCCACCGTTCCGATGCAGTGGATTTCGCATTCTTTTTCATTTCGAAATTACCGCCACAATTTTCAACATCTCTTTCGTTTTCGGCATAATCATTGTACTTTGATTAATACATTTTTTACGATTGACATCTCACTTGCCGTGCATTAATTCGCATTTATGTCACTTATGTGCTTATAATCAATGCGCATGGTCGATCTAATTGTGAGACATGTGTAGGTCGTATCCCTAAACACGGTCGTTTATGTCTCGATTGCAGTCAAAGGAAACAAAAAGATTACATTAAATTTTCGTCGATCGTTTTAATACACTCTTTTGACTTACCTCAATCCGTCGATGTCATCGATATAGAGCGTTTACACGGTTGTTGAACGCCTTCGGAGATAAACATGTTGAACAATATCGCAACTGCATACGTACGAGCAATAAGTTGTTTACTTTTGGCTAATCCCGCACTTGTGCTCTCAATTATTGTCTAAATCTTTACACGCGCACACACACATTGAGATGGAATGTTGAGTTACATTACCACCATAGCAGGTCGGTCGGTGCTGTCAAAAAGTGAAAGGTTGTCTATCCCCACACACAATCTAGATTCCCCTGTCGAACAACCGACCGATTCACGGCTACCGATGCAGACATATTTTCCATTCAGTCTTTCGCTATACGCGGGTAAACTCTGTCTCCGATAATAAAAATATACTATAATGTAATACAGTATAAAAAGTGTATGCATCCACTCGTGTGACCTATATTCATTGATGTTTCACTGCGAAGTAACGCAGGCGGCAATTTTTCGCGCTCCTTTACCTGGAATATAATGGAGAACCACTAGCAAGTGTCTTTCAAAATTCCCTCTCCCTTTTCCTTCCCCACCGTAAAGCCCACCCCGACCAGGCTCTGTGCTACCCGTGCCTGTGGTATAATAAAAAATAAACTACAAACATAACTACAAAGAATAACGGAACGAAACACATATCGCAGATACCGAATTTCAAAAACATCTATAGCAAACACAACCGGCGCCATGGCTCGTACGTGCGGTGCGCGGAAAAAGCCTTTCGGTCAGATCAGTATAATGGAAGAAGAGTGCTTGATTGAGCGTCGAAGAACAGTGACGTTGAAGGAGTGTTCCGAAATAGTCAACAGCAACATTCGTTATAACAAGGACGGATTTAGGAGATTACTTCAAGACGAGGTAATCGCATGCACTTAGCCTCCACCTTTATCGCTGGTATGCGATATACGTTGGCTTGGTAACGAGTTGATTTTGTTGAAAAAGAATCGTCACTTCGAATCTCACCTTTTAAACAAATTGCATTGCACGTAAAACGAGGCACGAGATTAGACGCCGCAAGGAGAGATGCTGAAAATTGTATACGTATATGTGCAATAGCGACGGAATCGATATCACGAGTATGACGCAAACAATCGAATTATCGCGGTTATCATTACATCCGGCAGCTTGAGGACGGTTACCCTACACATTGTCACGTAAGCGTGATTTCTGGTAGGTATTCCCGATCCGTAGGCAAACCTCTGCCCGAAGTAAGTTGTTTGTAGCTGCGCTCTTGTCCTTGTCGTCGCCTGAACCCACGTGTCCTCTTTTCTTACGATGCGATCGTCGCTCCCAGTTTCTTCTCGTTATTCTAGCTGAACTAAAAACGACGCGAAGACAAACACGTGGCAATACGTTCATCATTCGCGGGTTAAATCAAACGTGCAAGTTTGCTCCGTTAAACATCCGAGTGAGCGTCGTCGATATCGTATACTTCGTAAAAACTAGTTCAATCGCGAATTTCACGAAATATTGACCAGCTTGATGAATAGCCAAAAGCATAACTGCGCCGATCGGTGCGGTGTGCAGTACTGTAATGGTTTTCCAAAATCGTTACGGGTTTGACGAACTTGGCGCAAATCTTGGTCACGTTAGAACCTTATACACGATAGACGCAACGCGCGTCGGAATCTCGACCCTGTAACCTTTACGCACGCTTGTATGAAATTACACCTATACCTATGTAGCCAACTACGCTGTACCAGCGCGTAAGTAAATGCAACACACGCGTATTGAGAAAGTTCGCAGTCAAGTGAATCTCGTTCGTTAGGCTCAGACTTGACTGAGCACTTAAACACACTGGCCTTCGAATTGGTCAATCTTTAATCAGCTCAATCCCTGCCCGGGTGGCCCTGTCGCTTTCGAAGTTTGAATCCTAATTGCACTACCTGCCGTATCGGTGGCTCTCGCACGTTAATCGGGGCTGGGAGAAAGGACAATTGTCGCGGTTGAGGCTGAAACTGTGTACGGAGTTTACGGCGATTATTTATTATACATGCAGCTCTTCACTCGTGCGGTGAAAAATCGGATACCTAGCGAAACGAACCGGTACGACCGAGTTCTGGACCAATGTAAAATGTCTAAAATCACTTTCTCCGATGGATCGATCGATGCTTTATTGTGGCGTCAAATTTATATTATTAACACCACTTGACGCCGCCGACCGAGCTAGCTAGCGAAGTACTGACAATCGACTTGAAAGAAGTAAACGTTGGGAAAAGTATTGTTCGGAAGGACGAATGCGCGGTACTTCTTGAAAAGAAATCGTGTTCTGTCCCTGCCACATCATATTGTAATATCGACACTGATCGTAAGGCGCGAAAGAATTTGCTTTGCTGAGTGTCGGTATACCATGCGTTTTTGTTGACGCGCACCAGGGGAACCCTTATAATTATAGACAATTGAGAGTACAAGTCCATTCTGAGCAGCTCCGAGTATCGCATCAGCCGCGTGCCGACAAATAAACAGCGGACTTGTTTGTCAAGGGTGAACCTGATGGTGCGCATCCACGAAAACGCGCCGTAGGTATACACATACCTATACATTGATATAGGTATATATATTAGGGTGAGCCAAAAAAATTAACCTATCGAATCTACGGTCTTAAGAGGATCTATTTACTGAGAAAAAAAAGATTTCCGTTTGGAAAAATTTGTAGCAAAATTTTAAAAGGTATCGCTGACCATCTGAAAATTCCCACTTGAATAATACGCAAAAAAAAAAAAAATTTTTTCATTAAAAATGCTGTAACTATTAAAGCGTTTGGGTTGAAAAAAATCTTCAAGTATATTCTTGCAGGGTATTAAATTTTCCACAAAAAGCTCCCCGAGCTGATTTTTTAGACTCCAAATTCGTATACTTACGGGGCGTGAAAGTCGAAGAAAAGCGAAAATGTGTAGTATAGCTTTAATACAAAATTATAATCGAACTTTAACGATAAATGAAGAACAAAAACAATTTATTTTGCAAGTAGTGCAATTACATCGCCAGCAATATCCTGCTTGTAACAGACAAAATTTTATCAACAATCAAAAAGAATGTTAACGTTTAAAAGAGTAATAAAAGATAAACAAATGAGTTAAAACTCTACTCCTTTGACGAATCCAGTTTATGAACAACATCTTTCACACACCTTATTTCATTTTAGTTTGAGGTTATTCATTTAGTATGAATATTTTCAATCGTAGAGCCCTAAAACTGCATATTTCTGCTTATCTTCGACTTTCACGGCCCGTACGAATGCGAATTTTTGAGTCCAGAAAATCAACTCGAGGGTCTTTTTTAGAGAATTTAATGCCCTCCAAGTATATGCCTTGAAAACTTCTTTATCCCAAACGGTTCAAAAGTCATAGCATTTTTAACGAAGCAAAAATTTTTTGCGTGTTATTCAAATGGGATATGTATACACACACACGCACACACACACACACGCACACACACACACACACACACACACGCGCGCGCGCGCGCGCGCACGCATATTATTGATACATATGTTATAACTATAACGGTCCGAAGGACCCAGGCAGCCTGCAGTGATACATTAATTATTGTGCAATGGAACATATTCGCATACGATATACAGCTGCAGTGTGCGGCAGGCTGGTACTTTGTCGGGGAGACCGGGGCTAGAGAAAGTTCGTAGCAGTTCCAAAGTAAATTTAAGTAGGGTTACTCGAATTTTCAAAAAACAAGAAAAAAAAAAAAAGAAGCGGAGCAACGACTTGTTGTCCCAAGTATTTTGAATTACAAAAAATGGTAAAAATTATGAATATTTTTCGTACCATTGTTCTCTTGTTTCTGCTTTAATGTGAGAAACTCGGATTTTAAACGCATACTTTTGAGAAACAATTCGTTTCTCCATTGTATTTTTTCCCGGAAACCACAAAATATTCGACCTAGACACCGAAAATCCCGAAAAACTTGACCCGGACCCAGACAACCGCGGAAATGTCGTGATGGGGCAAGTTGTCGGGAAATTGTTATCACATGTGACAACTTGCCATAACCCACGATTTCCATTAAAACTGTGCATATCTTGCCGATCCGTTATTCAAACACCAGAATCATCGACCAATCAGAGCTATTTTGCTGCTGCTGCATTCAGCTGCATGATGTTTGCTGCACGTGAAAATGCAGCGTACACCGTTAAACTGAAATCGCTAACAGTTGACTCTTGGTGCACGTCAAATGGGCTCAACCGGAGGTAATGAAAGCCGATTGTGACGGTAATCTCGTTTAGTTTTTTTTTTTTATTTTTTCTTCCTTTAACGTGCAAGTCCATCTCTGTTTCACATAATTTGAGATGCGTGGAAACGCTTACGTGACCCCTTTTCGAAGAATGAATTCGACCGGAATCACGACGTTTCATGCGCGTAATTCGAAAGTTTCGGTACTTTTCGATTGATTCGGTGGTACTTGCGAAAGCTTATGGTACTCGGTTCGCCTTGTACATACAGCGCAATACAGTATGATAGTAAAATTTTAGTACGCTAGCCGCATCGGTAATTTTTCTCGCACGATCCGCTCGCAGCCTCAAGGACCAGCTAAATGAATTACACTTTTCAAATCGGCTGTCTTTCATTATTTATTAACTTTGATTTACCTTGAACGCATATGCTGCAGCTCGCGCGATCGCACATTCACCGTCGCCTGGTAGATTGTAGGCATATACGTGTAAGCATTATGTATTTACACGATAATCTCACCGATCGTATTGAATTGCATGGAAATTAACGTCTATTCGATGTAGATGTATACATACACGAGTATACAAATGAGACACGCTTGACTTTCGCAATCCGTATTTAAGGTTGTTCATGCCAATGAGCCTGATTATTGTATTTCAATATACAATAGCCTTTACCCTTAATGTATCATATCATATTATACCTATGAGGTATGTTTTCTGGTATACAATGGCCACGACAACATGCGGACAGAGAATGATAGGGCGTAAGTTGATAAGAGATGCACGTAGAAAAAAAACGCGTAGTGAGAGATTGACGGTGTACAGATATACCTTACAGATACTGTAATGCATACGCGCGACGTGTATTTATAACACCGACGGTATACGTTACAATTGCCACTACGGTATCTGTACGTGAAAAAAGATTTTCAACGACATTACAAAATGTCAATCGAGTCAATTACCCTGTGAGTTATTCCGGCTTATATCATTATATTCCGGCTGCGTACAACTTATACCTGTACAGTCCGGACTTGATTCTCGGTTTATTTTACCACGGCACTGTATCCCCTGAGCTATAAAAGTATTATAGGTGAGATACATGCGTTCACCGCCATCACCCGTGCAGACGAAACGATCGTTTCGCCCATAATACCTTTACCTGGCAGGGCTTCATTCCGGCGGGTATCCGTATCCCATTCGAACAACGCTTGCAGAATATCGCTGCACCGCTAATACGTTACAATCGATTTATATTCGCAGAATTATAGCACCTGTCAACCTTTCAACTTTGAAATTTTGAAGCTCGGCCGGTTAATTTGTCGCTTCGTTTGTCGGCCCCGTGCAGCCGCTCGCCTTAGGACAGGCAGGTGTACCTACCTATGATTGCAGTCACAACTCAACGCTCGCGTGCCCGTACGAGTATATCGTATGAACGGCAAGCAATTTTCAGAGCAAACGCACAACCGTAAAACACACTACTCGCAGCTTATCCCCCCCCCCCCCCCCCCCCCACTACCAATCAAGGCTGTACCACATCCTATGCCAGCACACCTATAATTCTCCTAATGCCTACACGCACGCAGAATAACGTTACACATATCGCGCGCATTCCAATTACTAATCCAAGTCAATAGCTCGGCTTGCTCCGATTTAACCAAGGACCGAATTATACCGCAATGAATAACCGTCCGACAGGGCGTTCGTTCGTACGCGGGCTTTTTTCATTGTCGCGGTTGCTGGAAAATATGCCCGAAGCGCCGTAAATTCGGGATTCAGAGCGAGGGCCTGGTTTACATACATTTTGAAAAAAATGTTTACGGAAACAGACGCAGGATGCAATATATACGCGCGCGCGCGTGGCGTGTCCGTGTGCATATATCTATATTGTCAAAACATGTTTCAGAATTTCATGGACAAACTGTTTGTCCTGTTCGATCACGACCAGGACGGATTGCTCATCCAGGACGAGTGGATTGAATTTTTGAAGGAGAGATTGACGTGAGTGCCGCGAAAGCAAAGACGTAATTAAAACAGTAATGATCATGTATTTGATTTATTTCAACAGTACGGAAAAGCAGATAGACTTTGCCGAACAGCTCGAAAGTGTTGCCTACGTGTTGTGCGGCGAAGAGGCAGTCACGGCGTTCACGTTTCGCCAAATTCTCAGAGCCAAAGGAGTGAGCCAACTATTGTACATATTTCCTCCACGCTGAATCCTGTATTTTTCGTACTTTGACTTGACATTTGTTTTCCTCACAGGTCGTAGACAAAATATTTCGCTTTCTCGACCTGGAAAGCGCCGGATACGTCACCGCGGGACAAATAATGGAATTCGTTGGCAGCATCACCAGCATTCGGTGAGTTTTGATTATCACTCCTCCGTATACCTAGCGAACAACCTACGTACCCACGCGCCCACCCATTTACCTAACCAACCGCCCAACTACCCGACCGCTCATTTCACTTACAGGTACAGACACGTTTTACCTACATACATTATCATTCCGTACTGATTCGTTATAGCAGATCTAAATGAAATGTATTGCACCCAGATCGCGCGCCGGATTTGACAAGGAGAGTTTGGCGCATCTGGAAAATATCTTCAAGCAGACCGTAGGAAATGAGAAGGAAATTAGAAGAGAGGAATTCAAAAAAATAGTCGTATCTAAAAACGTAAGCACACCGAGTGTATTTCAGAAGCCTGCCGCACGCCGACCAGTTAATATATTTATAACTCGATATTGCACGTCCCGTATAAAAATTTCAGCCATTCTTCACCGAGCGGGTGTTTCAAATATTCGACAAGGACAATTCAGGAACAATATCGCTTCAGGAGTTTCTCGACTCTATGCATCAATTTGCAGGGAAAACGCCCGACGACAAGATCAAGTTTCTGTTCAAAGTCTACGACATTGACGGTGAGCGCGTTTGATACCAGTCGTCATAACGAAATCACATAATACCACAACTAAATGTAATATACTTGACGAGCTTGCCGATATGTGAAACAGGCGACGGATTGATTCAGCATCGGGAACTGCAGCATGTGATGCGCGTCTGCATGGAAGAAAATGGTATGACATTCAGCGAGGATCAGATAGAGGATCTCACGATAGCGCTGTTCGAGGACGCCGATCAAGAAAACAGAGGCGCGATCACCTTTGAATCTCTGAAAAGCGTCCTGGAGAAGCACGATGGGCTTTTGGAGAATTTGTCTATCAGGTGAGTTTTATAGTGATACAGCTTTCGTGTGAATTCGTTCTTCTTTCGCGATGTCTTCGGTATAAAGAAATTGATATTTTAGCATCGACCGATGGCTGGTACCCCCGAAACCAGAACCGAAGCAGCAATCCTCTGTTCGTCGATTGTCGGCTCTTAGACCGTATCAACTTACCAAGCCCTACATGAAGAACAATTATGTCTATATAATATTCACAAGTGCATTTCTCATCGTCAATGCTGGGCTATTCGTGTCCAGAGCGATACAGTACAAGTCATCCAACGGATTTGTCATCTTGGCCAGAGCTTGCGGTGAGTTTTGATCGCATTTATGGTACTGTAGGTCAAAACAAAAATACTAACGATAAGCGCAATTCACGTAAACTCAGTCGCGGTACACTTGTTCCTTATATTTCTCTACTGATGAATTTCGCGAAGAGCTTCTACGAGTCAACGCGCAAGATATTCGTAAAATTTAAAACGGTGCCGTGATGATCTTGCGACGAAACTTACGATAGCTGTTGCTTTATTCACCATCCATAGGTCAGTGCCTGAACTTCAATTGTGCCTTTATTCTGATACTCATGCTTCGACACTCCATCACATTCCTGAGAACGCATGGATTCAGCTCCGTGATACCGTTGGACCAGCATATCTATCTTCACAAAACAACCGGCGTGCTCGTCGGTTTCTACAGTATTATCCATACGATAATGCATCTGTTCAATTTCAGTAAGGATCATTCACTATATCTTCATACAAGTGCATACGCCTCACTCAGACACATCTCTGCACACATGCATATTTGTATAGGCATACATAACGCGTGACAAATGCCAAAAGGGCTTATCACAGCAGCTGGATAGGGCTTTGTGCCAAAAGGACGCATAAAACAAAAGTTTTTCATGTACCAACGTTCGGCTTTGGAAAAAATTTTGTTCATACTTCGGCTTAGAATGTGTTAATAAAGCGATTGGTAAAAAAAAAAAAACTATACGCCTTTTTGGCTTTGCAAAGCAAAAAGGACGTATAATTTTATACAAGTCCTTTTGGCATTTGTCACGCGATATACCTGTAATACCAGCCGGAAGAAACGAACGTTCACCAAAAGCGTATATTGTGGTGTCTGTTATCCAAATTTCAGAACTGATCGTCGTCAACGATTATGAAATAAATAAGGGCAATTACACTTATGCCGAATGGATATTCACTGGCCAGCCCAAGCTGTTCGGCCTTGTTCCGGGTGCAGCCAATCCGACCGGCGTTGCTCTGGTTCTTATATTGACCGTGATGATCATATGTTCCATGCCCTTCGTTAGGCGAGGGGGTTGCTTCGAGGTATGAATCGCAATCGAAAAGGCGTCCAAAGAAGTCTGGTTGAATCGATTTTGCAGGAGCACTCGTTGTACAACGAAGCCGGAAAGCTCGAACAATTTCATCATTATATGCACAATGTGTTTTAGATATTTTACTGGACTCATTTACTCTACGTGCCGTTCTGGATCTTGCTGATATTTCATGGACCAAATTTTTGGAAGTGGTTCGTCGGGCCCTGTACCCTGTACCTGGTGGAGAGACTACGTCGAGTAGTCTGGCTACAATCGCAGCGGGGAAACACATACATTTGCTCGGGGCTGCTCCTCCCCTCCAGAGTGACGCATCTCGTTATCAAGAGACCCAACCACTTTGATTTTCACCCCGGTGATTACGTCTTCGTCAACATTCCAGCTGTCGCAAAATACGAATGGCATCCATTCACTATCAGCAGTGCTCCGGAACAGGAAGGTCGGTTTCTCAACTTGAAATTATATCCTATCGTGAAGCGTTCTAGTCCTTACACAGTTACTCACCCGCTCAGAGATCCCTAGAGGCATGCGGATATGTACGATCGTACGCTGTTAAAAATTTCTGTGGCGAATCTATCAAAAATGTACGCGCAGAAAGCAGTATTCGGATTCGATATTGTAAATTTATTATACATATGGTGACTAATTTCAAAACCAGACTTTTGAAATTCACCCTATCGTTTGGTGAAATTACTAAACATTAGTGCGACAAGAGTAACAAGCTTGAATATCACGATAAAATACAGGGATTTTAAACTGCCGTTTGTTGAATTCACTATACGAGTCGATCGAGTAACGTTATGGTAAATGTATATCGGAGATTTTTTTATTCAGTTACACTTTCGTCCAGTAAGTGTGTAGAAAATTTACGAATATGAATAACAGTGATATTATCGGTAGACCTTTGTGTCGAGTAGCTATAAAGTCACAAGATAAACTGTACACCACTTTGTAGATACACACTTTAAGAATGTGACATCTTTTTCTAATATTCACATTATTTGCGTGCTTATAGATTATATGTGGCTTCATATTCGTGGTGTTGGCGAATGGACGAATACTTTATATTCGTACTTTGACAGGGAACAGATGAAATTACACCGCGGAGAGGTCTTACCTGTCGAATGTTGCACCCAACGTACATCCGGGGCTATCAAGACCGTCGAAAAACTACCGTCGTAAGTTTGAGCACGATCGATTCAAATGTATCGGATGCAGACGTGACGCCGGTACGATTTATTCACAGGAATTCGGAGGTGACCTTGTGCAGAACCATCAAAACCACGGTTACTACAGGTAGCGCGGAAGAAACCAACGGTGTGGCCAATCCGAGTTTCGAAGGTGACGACGGCTGCAGTCATCCAGGAATCAATAAGACTCGCGTCAGTGGGCGTGAGTAGGGAATAATACGATTATTGACTCGACTGTAAAACTAATGTGAAAATAATTTCTCGACTCTCGTACAGTAGGTATCACGAAATGTAAAACGTTTTCAGGTGATCCCAGACACTTGTCTAAAAAAGTGGCCCTCAACGTGCAATTGCATAAGATAGTATTGAGTAACAAACATCCTCTTGAAAAATCAATTTCGATGCCCGACATGCGGATAAGGAACAAAAAAAGAGAACGATTACTCGCGTGAGTATTCAACGGTACCTGATACAGGTATATCTTTCGCGAATCCATTTTATCACCCGTTGTCGTACATCCTCATCCTCAGACTTCGTGACTACGCGAGATCCGAGTCAGAACCGAGCTTCGACGAATCGCAAATAAGGCGTGCGCGACTGAAATCATTGGGTCTGGCCTATTTGAGTCCACAAAATAAATCTTTGGCCCAAAGCTTCAGGTACATGCGAATGAAGCCGACGATAATTGCGTTCAAAACACCCAGCCTGGACAATTGTGGAGCAGACGATATCGTCGCTACTATAGATTGTGAGTTGCAAAAATTTTCAACATGTTCGCGGTACGGTTATACGTCAGGGGGAGATAGAGAAACCGCATTTCTCGACTCGACGTGATGATAATGTAATTCCAGCAGAAACAGAAGAGTCCGACACTCGCAGTCCTCCGCTGATTGCTGCCGAAGAAGGAACAGCCAATGTGTTTCATATTCAGAGTGTTGAAGAGTCTACGAAAGGGAAATCGCAGTCGTTCCACACTCCTGTCAATTATCCCGTCGGAAAACCTTTGGCGGTAGATCACTATTTGTTGTAAAATACATCAGAGCTGTTACTGTCAATCATACGTACAGTAGAGAAGGCACAGAGTTTGATAATCAATGTCCAGGGCCATCGTGAATAACAGCACACCTATAACCTGACTTTGAAGCTGATATAATTGCATTTACAGATTTATTTAGATGGGCCGTACGGTGCTCCGTCCAGTCATATATTTCAAGCGCAGCACGCAGTTCTCATCGCCACCGGCATCGGCGTCACCCCATTCGCCTCGATACTTCAGTCGATAATGCATAGATATTGGAAGGCGAGACATTGCTGCCCGAAGTGCAAATTTTCTTGGGCCAGTGAAATACCGCCAACCGTAATGCATTTGCGGAAAGTTAGTGAGAACAGAAACATTGTGTATCGAATATTGTTACATGTTTGATTTAGTTATCGCCGTCATCTTAACGTCACAACGGTTTGACGCATGACTTTCAGGTAGATTTCTTTTGGATAAATCGGGACCAGCACTCTTTCGAATGGTTTGTCAATTTACTGTCGCAGTTAGAAATGGAACAGGCTGAACTCGGAGCAACGATGGAACGTTTTCTAGAGATGCATATGTACATAACGAGCGCCTTGCAGAAGAACGACATGAAAGCGGTGGGACTTCAATTAGCAATGGATTTGTTACATGAAAAGGTTCGACTATTTTCCCCCATTTCGTACTACTTGAACGGATTCTGACGTGTCGAGTTATTTATGCTTATAGGAAAAACGTGACCTTATCACTGGGTTGAAAACGAGAACTAACGCCGGCCGTCCGAACTGGGATAAAGTGTTCAAGCAGCTCCAAGATCAAAAGAAGGGTAAGATAACGGTATTCTTTTGCGGCCCTCTACAACTAGCTCGTATCTTGCGATATAAGTGCGATCAATTTGGGTTCAATTTCAGAAAAGAGGTTTTCTAACACGATTTGTTCTTGCTATAAATCCGAGTGTAACATTGAGCTTGTCTAATTGTAAATATCGTGATTATTGGGTATACATAAATTTAGTACATACTAAACATTAACCCTCGCGGGTAATAGTTTTCGGAGGCATTACACTCGAACACGATCCATTTTACCTAAAAATCATTCAAGAGTCGGAAACTTGCATGGGATTTTCTTGGGAGTGATCTGAAATGGATATAATTGAATTATCGAGAGCAAAGAGAATCGTGTCCATTTCAGATTCTATGTTGGACCGGTATGCAATTTTCGAAAACTGTATACGTACGATTATACTATCCTATCGTGGGGTGAAAATTGTTTCCGTATGTTCGAATTTGTAATCGAGTAATCACGGTCCGCATTCTGCAGTACGTAAGTACGTGCATTAGAATCGCTAGCGAGGGCCGCATCGGTGCTGAATAGTAGAAACCGTTGAATTCTCACAGGGTTGCCATACACACATTTCGCGAACGATGCAACAAATAGCATCATATATTAGTTGCAATATTGTAGGTTGAAAATGTACAATAAAAATTTTAAATTACATGAGACTGATGAACTAATTGTAGATACAGAAGTTACAAATTCCTGTTCCAAACTCGTCAGCACGCGCCGCGGAAGTCATTCAATACACAACTGGTTTGTTATTGGTAATAAAATATAGAGTTATCAATGGTTGGATCGATCTGTGGGTTATTAGGAGTTCGACATAGGCGGTTTATCCGCTTCTAATTGTAAACATAATGCGTATATCTACGGTATTGTTCAAATTATACTTATACGCTACAGGTAATAAAATCATATATTTATTGACTTGTGAGACTTTGATATTGGTTTAAACACATTTTCATTAGAAATTTACATTTTACGTAAATTGTTTTGCGACCACTCGTGAACTGTTATCTCATCGTTCGCATCAATCTCGCCGTCTCATGCAACAACCAAATACTTAATAGTGTCGCAAAGAAGTGCATCTGTTCCTCGGTCATTTCATTCGATTTATTTATATTGCGATGTTATGTCCATTATTGTATTTTACACACCAGAATGAATGACCTGATGCGTAATAAACATCCTGAAGTAATGATAACGATAATAATATAAATTGCTATACGAGAATACTGAATACTTGACAAAATGGTAGAATCAAAAATAAATAAATCACCTTTATGCGTGAATTAGTGACACTAAAACGTTAGAGCTTGTTACGAGTATAAATCAAATTGCATACCGCGCTCTTTGGTGATTCCGGTAGACCGCCTGTGCGTACAAGCTTGTGAAAAAGTAATAGGTTTAGAAATCGAAATTTTATCATTCGCACAATTTTGAGGGATAAATTACGATCGGACGATTGGGTAACATGAAAATGCGTGGCCTGCCATTGCACACAGACCACCGGCGAACAATCTTGTGTTACACCATGACGTGTCAGAGAGATCGGGTCCTTCGAATGCTCCCGAATGTGACGTAGCTGTAGCCACGGTTTTAGGTACAGGTCTGGAAACTCGTAGGGTGGGGAGTGACCCAAATAGTGTCGCAAAAGCTAGTGCTCATTTCCGCCACTTGGCGCAGTCCAACCTTAGACTAATTGGGGTAAGTCGATCAACGCGCTAATCAAGTCGACGTAGTCTTCATTTCCGCCACTAAGAGCGGTGCAAACTTGCGGTAAGCCAATCAAGTTGGAACAATCGATCGGTCGCATCAACTGTGATAATTCCCAGCACATAAAAGTAACCGAGTATCCAGACCTGCACGTAAGACCATGGACGTAGCCGAGGACGAGCTAATAAAAACAGAGACCCGTACCTTCAACTTATTGATTACCGTCAAGTATAGAAAAACATTTAGTACCGTTGCATCCAATTGGAGTTACAATTGCGAGCTGCAGTAGGAGGATATTGATTGTGTATAAATATGTGACATTCGAAGGCTAATATTAGGCATGTTTTGGCGAACTACTTGTATAGCTACGAAGGTGTAGCGGAACCAGGAAGGAGGAGGGCTGGAGTCATATCCGCGTTACAAACAAGAGTGGGCCACATTCTAGTTGGGTCGAGTTTGTCGTTCCAAGATGGTTTCAATAGCGATGCTCGCAGCGGTGATATCGTCTGTTGCACTGCGTTTGACGGCTGACAATGCAGAATATCATTTAAAAATTGTACGCCCGAGAGGCGCGCGTAAGTACAGAGCGTTCAAATTTCTGATGCAACAGACGAAACCAGCGCTACGAGCGGCGCTATCGGTACTACGAACTTCCGACCAGAATGTGTCCCACCTTTGCTGTCGGAAAGAGTACGGAGTTATGTTTCCTCTCCTATGCTTTTCCGAGCAGAACAGGGAGTACGTTTCACAGACTTATTAAAGTTATTTATAGGTAGAGATAGACTGCACGGTCCGTGCGAGAGGGTACAGTTTTCACAAGTTCGTTTCTCCCATGATACAGGCTGACAACTCGGATATTTTTGAGGGTGCGTTCCAAAATTGACTGGTCGTGCCAAGAACACGTCCCTAGGACAGAGGCAGAGCTAGCCACGGTATCGGCAGCGCAAAAGAAATAAAAGATTGTTGACAGCATTGGGAGCTAATATCAGAACGCACCCTAAGTAGCGGGAATTGTTATAGTTGGGCCGCTGGTTCATTCGTTCCGTACGGAAATCTAGTCACTTCCGAAAGCGCCAATTCAGAGGTGTTCCGGCTTCACCCGTTCCGAGCTGCTTTTCACCGGCTCTCCCATTGTAACATCCGGCGCCGGAATGTTTGTATATTTCATTCCTTATTACATCCTGTATCACTAATACCAATTAACCCAACTCCAAGTGTGAGAATCTGGTGACCAGATCATTCAAAGAACCGACTAACCATCCGAAATATCTCCAGATGTGATACGACAACAAGGATCACTAATCCAAGTGAGATAGTGCTTCTTGCCTCTACCCTCCTTAAGCCCTCAATACCGATTGCTTTCCCCGCCTGAGCATTTTCATCATTCAAATTATCATTTCTACCAACGAGAAAGAAGCCGTCCAGCCCGAAGACGCGGGATTGGTAGCCCTGTGTTAGATCATCCGTTCGGCAGTCGGCAGATCATCGGTCCGGGAGGTAAATAAAAACCCCCCGCGTACGGATGACCGTGGAAGAAATTGATTAGCAATTACACCGTGTTATACACTGGAACACGCAGTTTGATTTGTAATTTTGACTTTGTACTGTCGCAAACTGCATTGTGTCATCGCAGTATTAAGCTTGCAAGTATCATTCGCTAATATGTTTCACAACAAAACAAGGTGTTTATTTGTCGAGATTTTCGTTGTACCCTTCTCGTCGGTCACTAGTATCATCTAGCTCCTCTATATGACGTATGTACCTTAATTCCTTTTCATTCTCCTGCGATGCGTCTTTAGGTAATCGTGTCCTCAATCCCCGCATGCATTTTTGTCTCTGCCAGTCACATTCGCCGATCAATCCTAATTATCCTACGCCCGGATGCCGTTAATTCATTTCTTACGCTAGATACCAACATAACCTAACCATACTATTTAATGCCACCGAAAACGTTGTCTACAAAAAATCCCCTACTTACTATTTCTCAAACGCAGACTAGTCGGTTTTCGTTTACCCAGGTCAAGTATCAAAATGGACGTCCCAATCACCTCTGACATAATGATCATTGGCGGGAATTCTCATCCTGAACTTGCCACGCTGATCGCTAAGTGAGTAGCTTTGAAACGAAATCGTCTCATCACTTATTGTATTTCTTATATTTTATCCTAGATTTGATGGTTGTGTTCTCTACTCTTGTCACATCAAGGCTCGACCCATAGCTTACTTCTTCAATTTTGTTTGCTTAGCCGACTCGGGGTGAAGAGCGGAGGATGTTCGGTTTATCATAAAACAAATAGGGAGACCATGGTGGAAATCGGGGACTCTGTACGGGGCAAAGATATTTACATAATACAAACTGGATCCAAGGACGTCAACAACAATATTATGGAACTACTGATAATGGCCTACGCCTGCAAAACTTCATCGGCCAAGAATATCGTCGGTGTTATTCCGTACCTACCATATTCCAAACAGTGTAAAATGCGAAAACGAGGATGCATCGTGTCCAAGCTGCTTGCCAAGATGATGTGTAAAAGCGGTTTGACCCATGTCATTACGATGGACCTCCATCAGAAGGAGATTCAAGGCTTCTTCGATTGTCCGGTTGACAATTTACGCGCCAGTCCATTTCTTTTGCAGTATATCCAAGAATGCGTAAGTGAGGAATCATGGCCCTATGTTCTGTGACCCTGGCTTAAAATACAATACAGCAAGGATTACAAATTGACTTTCTCACGGCAGATTCCAGATTACCGCAACTCGGTTATAGTAGCCAGAAATCCAGGCAGCGCTAAAAAAGCGACAAGCTATGCCGAACGACTGCGCCTCGGTATTGCTGTGATTCACGGAGAGCAGAGAGAATCCGAATCTGATATGAACGACGGTCGGTATTCCCCACCTGCCGTCGTCCCTTCACGTACAATGGAGGTGGGAGTCGGAGTCCCGGTGCATCCGGCTAAGGAGAAGCCACCGATCAACGTGGTAGGAGACGTCGGCGGACGTATTGCGATCATGGTGGTAAGCTTGATTGTTTTAAAGGACACAACCCTTTCGCCATTGTAAAACGACAGAAATGGAGATTTATTAACAAGTGTTACAGGATGACATGGTCGATGATGTACAATCGTTTGCCGCTGCAGCTGAAGTTCTGAAGGAGCGAGGCGCCTACAAGATATACGTACTTGCCACTCATGGTCTGCTTAGTTCAGATGCCCCCCGTCTTATCGACGAATCGCCAATCGACGAGGTTAGTCTGATATACAGTTTATGACAAGATGTTACACCGATCGAGCATGAGGTTGCTCGAGAATGTTCATCTCTCGTATGAAGTAATATCGGGTGAACCAAAACTACGCTTCACGACTCTTTAATGTTACAGGTTGTTGTTACTAACACGATTCCTCACGAGCTACAGAAGATGCAATGTCACAAGATAAAGACAGTAGACATCAGTATTTTGCTCGCTGAAGCGATAAGACGCATTCATAACAAAGAGTCTATGTCTTACCTCTTTAAAAACGTCACCTTGGAGGATTAGGAAAGAGAATAGCGCCCGACAGTGATACAAATATTACCACCAAACGAGTGACGTTAAATGAAGATGCCGAGCTTTCATAGAACTTCTAATTTTCCAATTATTCAAACAAACTTCAGTTACGAATAAGAATACACAAACGTCCGTAAGGCTTTTCGTAAATTACTAAACGGGTATGAAACTACTCCGACGCCGTTTCTTTCGGTTCGTTATTCATTCTATTTTTATACTCTCAAAACTATGATAACTCTGTTTGAAACATTAATTTTCTGCGTATAATTTCTAGCGTTGTTTTTTCATTGATATATCACAATAAACGGATACGGATAGAGGGAAAAATTAAATTGGATAGAAAAGATGATATTTGAGGTGTCACAGTTTGGACATTTTCGCTCATACGAACGATCGCAACATGCTCGTGCCGAGCCACTGTTACAGCTCCACTATGTAAATTATAGTAAATGTAGAAATAGCTTACGTCACATGTACTGTCCTGAAAACTTTCGTTCACATATCCGATCTTCGAAGATATGCTTCCAAAAGAGCTTCTTTCCTAGGTTCGAGGTGTCAGAGAAAGTCCAAACAGCTAGCCACCTCTCGTAGATTTGAGAAAAATGATACATTGCATTGCATTCGTTATGGATACTCATATCGATCATCCTAAATTCTCAATCCGCGTCCGTGAATATTCTTTGTGCTTACACCAATCACAGTTGATTAGATGTGGTTCGTGTTTTACTGTTAGATGTAGACTTTTACTGTCCACAACTTAATTGTCGCTGAGATGTACAGCATTCTAAAGAAATATCTTGTAGAACAGATAATAAATATGCATTCACCTACATCGACTCTCACCTGTTATGCAGGGATATGTGTATATATCGTTCAATGTCAAGCTCTGGCGAACCTTATTCCAAGCTTATACCGAGAGTCTAACGTGGAAGTCGGATTACAAGCAGCGCGGTACCGTCAGCTTCAACACAAGCACAACCCTTACCGAACAGAGCGTAGTAGACAAGTGCTGCGGACGAGAACTTGTGCATATGTGGCGCTAGCAGTGCCACGTGGCAAGAAATAATTGATAATTACACAGATATTAGTCACAATTGCCACTTCTCGCCATAAGAATAAACAGATCATACCAAGGGTTATACACCACATGAAAGTTCTATAAAATTGAAATTGAGAGAATATTACAACGATGACATTATGACGACAGTAAATATTGTATACATGCAACCCTGAGTGACAACCGGTAGACTTCAAGAGAAGTCGGTGGCTGCAAAGAAAAAGTCGGAATCACTTAAGAAGCAGCCGAAATCACAAAACGTGACAATCCAAATTCTCGGATTCAAGCATGCAGCTTTGGTTGTCACGATCGAGCTTATACGCCACCTAGCGGTGACGCCTAGAGGCAGACAAATAAAGATGGCTGCAGGCCGAACACGACAAAAGCGTCCTCCACATTTATTAAATGGCGCAGTCTGGACTAGACACTACTAGTGATTTCGAAGACGCCTCAGACGTCACGGTAAATCTAGAAGAATCGACGAACGAGAATCGCTCAGTCGATGAAGCACTTGCTGGAAAAAAAAGTGACGAAGGAAACATGGCACAGCACTCGAGCAACCTGAAGCCGCCAGAACCTCTCTCATTTAGTGGGAATATTTCAGAAAACTGGAAGAAGTGGTTCAAAAAGTTCGGTATATACCTGCTAAACACGGAATCGAATAACAAAGCCGCTGAAGTGAAAATAGCCATCTTGCTTCACGCCATCGGAGAAGAGGCACAAGAAAAATACGACACGTTCGAGCTCAGTGTAGCGGACGCGAAGAACTACGACAAAGTCGTGAAAGCATTCGAAAACTTTTGTGTGCCAAAGAAGAATGAAAGTGTGTGCCGACATGTGTTTTTCCAAGGAAACCAAAAACCGGATGAATCGTTCGAAGGTTTCTTGACGGACCTGAAAAAGTTGAGTCAAGATTGTTCGTTTGGGGCCTTGAAAGATAGCCTGATCAAAGATCGCATCATCAGTGGCATAAGAAACGCACAGCTAAAGGATCGGCTCCTCCGAGAAGAAGAAAACCTGAGTTTCGAGAGGTGTACGCAGTTGTGTAGAGCAGCCGAGCTAGCCAATCAGTGAATCGAGACATTAAAAACGACCGAGAAAATGGATGTCGTCCAAACAAAACAAAAAGAAAAACAACAACCGTCCAGTAGAGGACGCAACCAGCCGCGTGGCAACAGAGGCAGAGGGCAGCAGACACAACAGCAGCAGTAGCAACAGCAGAGTAGCAGCGAAGGCCAGCCATCCAGACGACAACAAAACTATACGCAGCAGCAGAACAACGGACAGCCAAATCAGCAGCAGCAGAATCAATCGTCCTGTGAACGATGCGGGTATCGACATCAAGCGAATAGATGTCCAGCCTTCAATAAGCAATGCAAAGCGTGCAATGGGTACAATCACTTCGCGCAGGTATGTGTAAGCCGTCAAAAGATAGACGCGGTAACCGAAGATTCAACGAGGTGCGAAGTTGAAGGTAAGACTGAAAATCTTGTATTCTACGTAGTTGATTGCGAAAAAAACGACACCTATCATGCGGTTACCGAGCATTGTAAAGTCAAAACTGTTAACTCGAGTAGCGAATATAAGTTCAAATAAGGCTCAGGGAACAAAGGGTTTAATTCAGGAAAATAAAGACTTGTTCGAAGGCATCGGCTAAGTCAGGTACGTTTACGATTTCAAAATGAAACCAGGATATATAGGGAACATCGAACCTTGCACGAAGGTACCTTTTGAAGTATTAGAGGCTTATCGATCTGAACTTGAGGGTATTGAACGTCACAAAATTATCAGGCGAATAGACGAGCCAACAGAGTTCGAGAATCCGGATGTACTTGTGGAAAAACCGGATGATTCGCTCCAAATTTGCTTAGACCGTCAGTACCTGAACTCGTGCCTGCTCGGAGAACATTACAAATTGCCGCCTTTCGAAGAAATAGCTTTAGAGATGCAAACGCGAAGATTTTTACAGTTCTGGAAGTTGGGTTTTCTTTCCCTAGGGGTTTTTTCCAGGGTTTTTCTATTCCGATTTTTTTTTTCTAGAGTTTTTTCCTTGGGTTTTCCCTGGATTTGTATCCCTACGGTTTTTTTTCCCCTAGAGTTTTTCATCTAGGGTTTTTTCCTCGGGGTTTTCTTCACGAGGGTTTTTTTTTGTTGGGTTTTTTCCCTCAGGTTTTTTTCCCTCAGGTTTTTTTCCCAGGGTTTTCTCCTGTAGGGTTAGATATCCTAGAGTTTTTCATATTCTAGGGATTCTCGGCTAGGGTTTTATTCTGAGGTTTTCTATTCTCCAGGGATTTTTTCCTAGGGTTTTTCACAGGGTTTTTTTCCCAGTTCCTTGTCGTCCTGCTTGTGAGCGAAGCGGAAGTGACGTATCCGTATTACCGTGACGGGATTGTTGGGGATTGTTGGGGATTGTTGCGGATTGTTGGGGATTGTTGGGGATTGTTGAGGATTGTTGGGGATTGTTGGGGATTGTTGGGGATTGTTGGGGATTGTTGGGGATTGTTGGGGATTGTTGGGGATTGTTGGGGATTGTTGGGGATTGTTGGGGATTGTTGGGGATTGTTGGGGATTGTTGGGGATTGTTGGGGATTGTTGGGGATTGTTGAGGATTGTTGGGGATTGTTGAGGATTGTTGGGGATTGTTGGGGATTGTTGGGGATTGTTGGGGATTGTTGGGGATTGTTGGGGATTGTTGGGGATTGTTGGGGATTGTTGGGAATTGTTGGGGATTGTTGGGGATTGTTGGGGATTGTTGGGGATTGTTGGGGATTGTTGGGGATTGTTGGGGATTGTTGGGGATTGTTGGGGATTGTTGGGGATTGTTGGGGATTGTTGGGGATTGTTGGGGATTGTTGGGGGTTGTTGTTGGGGATTGTTGGGGATTGTTGGGGATTGTTGTTGGGTATTGTTGGGGATTGTTGGGGATTGTTGTTGGGGATTGTTGGGTATTGTTGGGGATTGTTGTTGGGGATTGTTGTTGGGAATTGTTGTTGGGGATTGTTGTTGGGGATTGTTGTTGGGGATTGTTGTTGGGGATTGTTGTTGGGGACTGTTGTTGGGGATTGTTGTTGGGGATTGTTGTTGGGGATTGTTGTTGGGGATTGTTGTTGGGGATTGTTGTTGAGGATTGTTGTTGAGGATTGTTGTTGGGGATTGTTGTTGGGGATTGTTGTTGGGGATTGTTGTTGGGGATTGTTGTTGGGGATTGTTGTTGGGGATTGTTGTTGGGGATTGTTGTTGGGGATTGTTGTTGGGGATTGTTGTTGGGGATTGTTGGGGATTGTTGGGGATTGTTGGGAATTGTTGGGGATTGTTTGGGATTGTTGTTGGGGATTGTTGTTGGGGATTGTTGTTGGGGATTGTTGTTGGGGATTGTTGTTGGGGATTGTTGTTGGGGATTGTTGGGGATTGTTGGGGATTGTTGTTGGGGATTGTTGGGGATTGTTGGGGATTGTTGTTGGGGATTGTTGTTGGGAATTGTTGTTGGGGATTGTTGTTGGGGATTGTTGTTGGGGATTGTCGTTGGGGATTGTCGTTGGGGATTGTTGTTAGGGATTGTTGTTGGGGATTGTTGTTGGGGATTGTTGTTGGGGATTGTTGTTGGGGATTGTTGTTGGGGATTGTTGTTGGGGATTGTTGTTTGGGATTGTTGTTGGGGATTGTTGGGGATTGTTGTTGGGCATTGTTGTTGGAGATTGTTGTTGGGGATTGTTGTTGGGGATTGTTGTTGGGGATTGTTGTTGGGGATTGTTGTTGGGGATTGTTGGGGATTGTTGTTGGGGATTGTTGTTGGGGATTGTTGTTGGGGATTGTTGTTGGGGATTGTTGGGGATTGTTGGGGATTGTTGGGAATTGTTGGGGATTGTTGGGGATTGTTGTTGGAGATTGTTGTTGGTGATTGTTGTTGGGGATTGTTGTTGGGGTTTGTTGTTGGGGATTGTTGTTGGGGATTGTTGTTGGGGATTGTTGTTGGGGATTGTTGTTGGGGATTGTTGGGGATTGTTGGGGATTGTTGGGAATTGTTGGGGATTGTTGGGGATTGTTGTTGAGGATTGTTGTTGGGGATTGTTGTTGGGGATTGTTGTTGGGGTTTGTTGTTGGGGACTGTTGTTGGGGATTGTTGTTGGGGATTGTTGTTGGGGATTGTTGTTGGGGATTGTTGTTGAGGATTGTTGTTGGGGATTGTTGTTGGGGATTGTTGTTGGGGATTGTTGTTGGGGATTGTTGTTGAGGATTGTTGTTGGGGATTGATGTTGGGGATTGTTGTTGGGGATTGTTGTTGGGGATTGTTGTTGGGGATTGTTGTTGGGGATTGTTGTTGGGGATTGTTGTTGGGGATTGTTGTTGGGGATTGTTGTTGGGGATTGTTGTTGGGGATTGTTGTTGGGGATTGTTGTTGGGGACTGTTGTTGGGGATTGTTGTTGGGGATTGTTGGGGATTGTTGTTGGGGATTGTTGTTGGGGATTGTTGTTGGGGATTGTTGTTGGGGATTGTTGGGGATTGTTGGGGATTGTTGGGGATTGTTGGAGATTGTTGGGGATGGTCAGGGATTGTCGGGGATTGTCGGGGATTGTTGGGGATTGTCGGGGATTGTCGGGGATTGTCGGGGATTGTCGGGGATCGTCGGGGATCGTCGGGGATCGTCGGGGATCGTTGGGGATTGTCGGGGATTGTTGGGGATTGTTGGGGATTGTTGGGGATTGTCGGGGATTGTTGGGGATTGTCGGGGATTGTCGGGGATTGTCGGGGATTGTCGGGGATTGTTGTTGGGGATTGTTGTTGCGGATTGTTGTTGGGGATTGTTGTTGGGGATTGTTGGGGATTGTTGTTGGGGATTGTTGTTGGGGATTGTTGTTGGGGATTGTTGTTGGGGATTGTTGGGGATTGTTGGGGATTGTTGGGAATTGTTGGGGATTGTTGGGGATTGTTGTTGGGGATTGTTGTTGAGGATTGTTGTTGGGGATTGTTGTTGGGGTTTGTTGTTGGGGATTGATGTTGGGGATTGTTGTTGGGGATTGTTGTTGGGGATTGTTGTTGGGGATTGTTGTTGGGGATTGTTGTTGGGGATTGTTGTTGGGGATTGTTGTTGGGGATTGTTGTTGGGGATTGTTGTTGGGGATTGTTGTTGGGGATTGTTGTTGGGGATTGTTGTTGGGGACTGTTGTTGGGGATTGTTGTTGGGGATTGTTGGGGATTGTTGTTGGGGATTGTTGTTGGGGATTGTTGTTGGGGATTGTTGTTGGGGATTGTTGGGGATTGTTGGGGATTGTTGGGGATTGTTGGAGATTGTTGGGGATGGTCAGGGATTGTCGGGGATTGTCGGGGATTGTTGGGGATTGTCGGGGATTGTCGGGGATTGTCGGGGATTGTCGGGGATCGTCGGGGATCGTCGGGGATCGTCGGGGATCGTTGGGGATTGTCGGGGATTGTTGGGGATTGTTGGGGATTGTTGGGGATTGTCGGGGATTGTTGGGGATTGTCGGGGATTGTCGGGGATTGTCGGGGATTGTCGGGGATTGTTGTTGGGGATTGTTGTTGCGGATTGTTGTTGGGGATTGTTGTTGGGGATTGTTGGGGATTGTTGTTGGGGATTGTTGTTGGGGATTGTTGTTGGGGATTGTTGTTGGGGATTGTTGGGGATTGTTGGGGATTGTTGGGAATTGTTGGGGATTGTTGGGGATTGTTGTTGGGGATTGTTGTTGAGGATTGTTGTTGGGGATTGTTGTTGGGGTTTGTTGTTGGGGATTGTTGTTGGGGATTGTTGTTGAGGATTGTTGTTGGGGATTGTTGGGGATTGTTTGGGATTGTTTGGGATTGTTGGGGATTGTTGGGGATTGTTGGGGATTGTCGGGGATTGTCGGGGATTGTCGGGGATTGTCGGGGATTGTTGTTGGGGATTGTTGTTGCGGATTGTTGTTGGGGATTGTTGTTGGGGATTGTTGTTGGGGATTGTTGTTGGGGTTTGTTGTTGGGGACTGTTGTTGGGGATTGTTGGGGATTGTTGGGGATTGTTGTTGGGGATTGTTGGGGATTGTTGGGGATTGTTGTTGGGGATTGTTGTTGGAAATTGTTGTTGGGGATTGTTGTTGGGGATTGTTGTTGGGGATTGTTGTTGGGGATTGTTGTTGGGGATTGTTGTTGGGGATTGTTGTTGGGGATTGTTGTTGGGGATTGTTGGGGATTGTTGTTGGGAATAGTTGTTGGGGATTGTTGTTGGGGATTGTTGTTGGGGATTGTTGGGGATTGTTGGGGATTGTTGGGGATTGTTGGGGATTTTCGGGGATTGTTGGGGATTGTTGGGGATTGTTGGGGATTGTTGGGGATTGTTGGGGATTGTTGGGGAATGTTGGGGATTGTTGGGGATTGTTGGGGATTGTTGGGAATTGTGGGGGATTGCGGGGGATTGCGGGGGATTGCGGGGGGTTGCGGGGGATTGCGGGGGATTGCGTGGGATTGCGGGGAATTGCTGGGGATCGTTGGGGATTGTGGGGGATTGTTGGGGATTGTTGGGGATTGTTGGGGATTGTTGGGGATTGTTGGGGGATTGTTGGGGATTGTTGGGGATTGTTGGGGATTGTTGGGGATTGTTGGGGATTGTTGGGGATTGTTGGGGATTGTTGGGGATTGTTGGGGATTGTTGGGGATCGTGGGGGATTGTGGGGGATTGTGGGGGATTGTTGGGGATTGTTGGGGATTGTAGGGGATTGCGGGGGATTGCGGGGGATTGCGGGGGATTGCGGGGGATCGCGGGGGATTGCAAGGGATTGCGGGGGATTGCGGGGGATTGCGGGGGATTGCGGGGGATTGCGGGGGATCGCGGGGGATTGCGGGGGATCGCGGGGGATTGCGGGGGATCGCGGGGGATTGCGAGGGATTGCGGGGTATCGCGGGGGATTGCGGGGGATTGCGTGGGATTGCGGGGGATTGCAAGGGATTGCGGGGGATTGCGGGGGATTGTTGGGGATTGTTGGGGATTGTTGGGGATTGTTGGGGATTGTTGGGGATTGTTGGGGATTTTCGGGGATTGTTGGGGATTGTTGGGGATTGTTGGGGATTGTTGGGGATTGTTGGGGATTGTTGGGGAATGTTAGGGATTGTTGGGGATTGTTGGGGATTGTTGGGGATTGTGGGGGATTGCGGGGGATTGCGGGGGATTGCGGGGGATTGCGGGGGATTGCGGGGGATTGCAAGGGATTGCAAGGGATTGCGGGGGATTGCGGCGAATCGTGGCAAATCGCAACGGGTCGCGGCGGGTCGCGGCGGGTCGCGGCGAATCGCGGCAAATCGCAACGGGTCGCGGCGGGTCGCGGCAAATCGCGGCGGGTCGCGGCGGGTCGCGGCGAATCGCGGCAAATCGCGGCGGGTCGCGGCGGGTCGCGGCGGGTCGCGGCGGGTCGCGGCGGGTCGCGGCGAATCGAGGCAAATCGCGGCGGGTCGCGGCGGGTCGCGGCAAATCGCGGCGGGTCGCGGCGGGTCGCGGCGGGTCGCGGCGAATCGAGGCAAATCGCGGCGGGTCGCGGCGGGTCGCGGCGGGTCGCGGCGGGTCGCGGCGAATCGAGGCAAATCGCGGCGGGTCGCGGCGGGTCGCGGCAAATCGCGGCGGGTCGCGGCGGGTCGCGGCGGGTCGCGGCGAATCGAGGCAAATCGCGGCGGGTCGCGGCGGGTCGCGGCGGGTCGCGGCGGGTCGCGGCGGGTCGCGGCGAATCGAGGCAAATCGCGGCGGGTCGCGGCGGGTCGCGGCGGGTCGCGGCGAATCGAGGCAAATCGCGGCGGGTCGCGGCGGGTCGCGGCGGGTCGCGGCGAATCGAGGCAAATCGCGGCGGGTCGCGGCGGGTCGCGGCAAATCGCGGCGGGTCGCGGCGGGTCGCGGCGGGTCGCGGCGAATCGAGGCAAATCGCGGCGGGTCGCGGCGGGTCGCGGCGGGTCGCGGCGGGTCGCGGCGAATCGAGGCAAATCGCGGCGGGTCGCGGCGGGTCGCGGCGGGTCGCGGCGGGTCGCGGCGAATCGAGGCAAATCGCGGCGGGTCGCGGCGGGTCGCGGCGGGTCGCGGCGGGTCGCGGCGAATCGAGGCAAATCGCGGCGGGTCGCGGCGGGTCGCGGCAAATCGCGGCGGGTCGCGGCGGGTCGCGGCGGGTCGCGGCGAATCGAGGCAAATCGCGGCGGGTCGCGGCGGGTCGCGGCGGGTCGCGGCGGGTCGCGGCGAATCGAGGCAAATCGCGGCGGGTCGCGGCGGGTCGCGGCGAATCGAGGCAAATCGCGGCGGGTCGCGGCGGGTCGCGGCAAATCGCGGCGGGTCGCGGCGGGTCGCGGCGGGTCGCGGCGAATCGAGGCAAATCGCGGCGGGTCGCGGCGGGTCGCGGCGGGTCGCGGCAAATCGCGGCGGGTCGCGGCGAATCGAGGCAAATCGCGGCGGGTCGCGGCGAATCGAGGCAAATCGCGGCGGGTCGCGGCGAATCGAGGCAAATCGCGGCGGGTCGCGGCGGGTCGCGGCGGGTCGCGGCGGGTCGCGGCGGGTCGCGGCGGGTCGCGGCGGGTCGCGGCGGTTCGCGGCGAATCGAGGCAAATCGCGGCGGGTCGCGGCGGGTCGCGGCGGGTCGCGGCGAATCGAGGCAAATCGCGGCGGGTCGCGGCGGGTCGCGGCGGGTCGCGGCGAATCGAGGCGAATCGCGGCAAATCGAGGCAAATCGCGGCGGGTTATGTAATGTTATGTAATGTAATGTAATGTAATGTAATGTTAGGTTAGGTTAGGTTAGGTTAGGTTAGGTTAGGTTAGGTTAGGTTAGGTTAGGTTAGGTTAGGTTAGGTTAGGTTAGGTTAGGTTAGGTTAGGTTAGGTTAGGTTAGGTTAGGTTAGGTTAGGTTAGGTTAGGTTAGGTTAGGTTAGGTTAGGTTAGGTTAGGTTAGGTTAGGTTAGGTTAGGTTAGGTTAGGTTAGGTTAGGTTAGGTTAGGTTAGGTTAGGTTAGGTTAGGTTAGGTTAGGTTAGGTTAGGTTAGGTTAGGTTAGGTTAGGTTAGGTTAGGTTAGGTTAGGTTAGGTTAGGTTAGGTTAGGTTAGGTTAGGTTAGGTTAGGTTAGGTTAGGTTAGGTTAGGTTAGGTTAGGTTAGGTTAGGTTAGGTTAGGTTAGGTTAGGTTAGGTTAGGTTAGGTTAGGTTAGGTTAGGTTAGGTTAGGTTAGGTTAGGTTAGGTTAGGTTAGGTTAGGTTAGGTTAGGTTAGGTTAGGTTAGGTTAGGTTAGGTTAGGTTAGGTTAGGTTAGGTTAGGTTAGGTTAGGTTAGGTTAGGTTAGGTTAGGTTAGGTTAGGTTAGGTTAGGTTAGGTTAGGTTAGGTTAGGTTAGGTTAGGTTAGGTTAGGTTAGGTTAGGTTAGGTTAGGTTAGGTTAGGTTAGGTTAGGTTAGGTTAGGTTAGGTTAGGTTAGGTTAGGTTAGGTTAGGTTAGGTTAGGTTAGGTTAGGTTAGGTTAGGTTAGGTTAGGTTAGGTTAGGTTAGGTTAGGTTAGGTTAGGTTAGGTTAGGTTAGGTTAGGTTAGGTTAGGTTAGGTTAGGTTAGGTTAGGTTAGGTTAGGTTAGGTTAGGTTAGGTTAGGTTAGGTTAGGTTAGGTTAGGTTAGGTTAGGTTAGGTTAGGTTAGGTTAGGTTAGGTTAGGTTAGGTTAGGTTAGGTTAGGTTAGGTTAGGTTAGGTTAGGTTAGGTTAGGTTAGGTTAGGTTAGGTTAGGTTAGGTTAGGTTAGGTTAGGTTAGGTTAGGTTAGGTTAGGTTAGGTA